>NC_082711.1:13819699-13901169 GCF_030144855.1 Hypanus sabinus
GCCATCAGGGAGGAGGTACAGGAGCCTGAAGGCACACGCTCAGCGATTCAGGAACAGCTTCTTCCCCTCTGCCATCCGATTCCTGAATGGTCATTGAACCCATGAAAACTACCTCACTACTTTTTAATTTCTATTTTTGCAGTATTTATTTAATTTCACTATTTTATATAATATATACATTAAATAGTTATTTAATAAATTGTAGTTATTATTAAATAGTATGTATATGTGTGTGTATATTCACACACTTACTCTAATTCACAGGCATTTTTTCTCTATTGTTATGTAGTGCAATGTGCTGCTGCCACAAAGACAACAAATCTCACCACATGTGCCAGTGATATTAAACCTGATTCTGATTCTGACCGTGTAACCTGGACGGAGGTCCCTAAGCACCTTCGCTGGAAACGTCCCTCCACTGGAAGGGAACCACTGGGTTATTGCAATCAGAACTGGAATTGGTTTATGATTGTCATGGGTACGGAGATACAGTCTCCATACAGATCAGATCATCGTACAGTGACTGAACTAGAACAAGGTGAAACATTATCAAGTGTAGCAGCCACTGGGAAGGCGCAGTGCACGTAAACAATTAGATGCAAGGTCATAACGAGATAGGTAGTGGGGTCAAGAGCCTCTCACATTGCCAGTGAGGAAGCTACTAGCTCATCAGCCCCGGGATGTTTGGTCCTCCATTGCCGTGCCTATGTCCAACCCAGGAATACCACCCAGCCCTTCAAACCCCTGGCTGGCTCACAACCTTCTTTACCTCCATCCACCTCCAGACTCCAAAGCTTTGGAATTCCTTCCTTTAATCTCTTCATCCTTTTCCTTCTCTTTTATTTTTAAGTCTTTGTCCCTCCCCTTAAGATTCTCCTTACAGTCCATCTAACATTGGTGGCCGACAATCGTAGACTCGTACAGCTCAGAGACAAGCTCCTCAGCCCATTTCCATGCTGACCATCGAGCTCCTCTCCACACTAAGCCCACTTCCTGATCTCTGGTCCCAGTGAGGGATGCCTCCTTCCTCAGGCGCTGCCACTGGAAGATGACACTGATGGTTACTGAGTTTACGTCATGAAACCCTGAGCACTGGAGCCTCCACCGTGGTAAATCTCCCTCTAAAGCATTCACATCTTTCCTCCGTTGAGGTGACCAGAACTGAACACAATATTCCAAGTCTAAGCACGAGGAAATCTGCAGATGCTGGAAATTCAAACAACAACACACACAAAGTGCTGGTGGAACACAGCAGGCCAGGCAGCATCTATAGGGAGAAGCGATGTCGACGTTTCGGGCTGAGACCCTTCGAAGGGTCCTGACAAAGGGTCTCGGCCCGAAACGTCGACAGCGCTTCTCCCTATAGATGCTGCCTGGCCTGCTGTGTTCCACCAGCATTTTGTGTGTGTTGTTGTTCCAAGTCTAACCAGGGTTTTATAAAGCTGCAACATGACCTTGTGGCTCTTGAGCTGACAAAATCCCCTGACTGACAAAGGCCAACACTCCTTAGGCCTTCTTAGCCACCCAATCAACTTGCATTAAGAGGAAATAATAATCATGACTTTATTTGTAAATCACTTTTCACACAGATGATGTAGTTCAAAATGCTTTACAACGGGATAAAATGCAAACATGGAAATAAAAGACAAAAATATGTTAGTTAAAAACTAGGTTAAATGTATAGGTTTTGAGCTGGTGTTTAAAAGTGTCAAGTGAGTCTGCATCTCTTATAGATTATGTATTGAATCCACAGCTTAGGAACATTGTTCAGAAAAGCTGACCGGCCAATTATCTTCCGAGGGAGGTTGTTAAATTTAAACAATCAAATGACTGATGGAGGGAGATCTGAGAGCTCGAGCAGGATCATAAAACAAAAATTATTCTGTGATGTACTCCAGTCCCAGATCATTGAGAGCTTTAAAAACAAGTAAGAGACCTTTAAAATTGATTCTAAAAGATCGAGGAAGCTGATGCAGAGCAGTTAGGACAGGAGTGATATGTTCCCTCATCCGGGTTTTAGTTATAAGTCTCTGAATGAGTTGAAGTTTTGTCTACTGATTGCTTTGGAAGGCCAGTAACAAATGGACATGCAGAACATTTCAGACCTGACAATAAACACACATTAATTTCCAATGAGAAGGGTGCGTGACAGATATTGATCCACACTTATCAGCAATGGGTAACACCTTTATTATACAGGGAAGTGCCTTTTTGGAGGTCAGATGATTCAAACTTTGGTTTTAACTTTCTTCATTAGAAGTGTGACACACAGCTGAAATATTTTTGGAGTGTAGAAGTGGTGGCTAGCTAATAAAAACAGTGAAAAGGCTGTGGGTCAGACTATCAGTGAATGCCACCCCACTGTGTGCACAGTCACAACACACGGCTGTACACACAGTTTCCCTTTTCCCCAGTAATCCTGCTAACATCAAAAAGCAAAAAGGGAAGAAAAGTCCACAGAGGCTGGAAAACTAACACAAGGCTAGAACGTGTTGGATATATTCAGCAGGTCAGTCAGCCTCCAGGGAGATATAAACAGTTTGCTGACCTTTCACCTGAACCCCTCATACTTGCCCAAAGTTTTGCTCTGGAGAATCTCGTTGAGACTGAGAAAGGTGCCACTGGGATGAGTTGGGATCTGAAGCCTTGAATATGTCCATTCCTGAACCTTCTCCAAGTCCACTGGACTCCATCCAGAACCTTCCCAGTGGGAATTTCGTTGGAAGTTGGTTGTAATCAGGAAGGGTTCTGCTTATTGCATGATATGTTGGTGACTAAGTGGCCTATCGTTGCCTCCTGTCTCCTTTGTTGCCCCTCAGGCCTGCTGTTCAAGTTATACTCTGTAAAGCTATGTTTTTATATCTTCAAGTTTGTAACACAAATAACTGAATATTACAAGTGGCTATTCAAAGTGGTATCAAATCCCATTAAGAATAAATGTGAACTAAAAATGATTAGACAGAGTTCTTTACATGATGTGTACGTGATATGTGTCTGGTGACCCTAATTACTCTAGATGTATTAACTGTGCTGGTTTTTATATACGATCCAAATTGTTATCAGTCTATGGAGCCAAATGATGATTCTACTTGGAATTAATATATAGTAATCAAAATTAAAATTTAAAACTAACTATCTGTGCATAAGGATCTAGGTGAGTGCTTGCTGGAAGGTGGAGTCACAGAGCACTACAGCCAGAAATAGGCCCTTCGGCCCATCTAATCTGTTCTGTTCGACCCGCACCTGGACCATACCCCTCCCATTCACGTACCTATCCAAATTATTCTTAAATGTTGACATCCAACCCACTTCCGCTGGCTTCACACTCTCACCACCTTCTGAGTGAAGAACTCAAGAGATCAGGAGTCCCAAGATAAGGCGAGTGAGGAAGAGAATTGTCTTCATCCTGCAGGTAATAAGGAGCCCTATGGAGCTGTGGTTAGACCATAAGACATAGGAGCAGAATTAGGCCATTGAGCCTCTTGAGTCGGCTCCATCGTGGCTGATTTATTATCCCTCTCAACCCAATTCTCCTGCCTTCTCCATGTAACCTTTGATGCCCCAACTAATCAAGAACCTATCAACCTCCACTTTAAATACACTCAATGATTTGGCCATCGGTGGCAATGAATTCCACAGTTTAATCACCGTCTGGCTAGAAAAATTCCTCTTCATCTCTGTTCTAAATAGACGACCTTCTACTCTGAGAATTCTCCCCCTGGTCCTACTCCCCCACTATGGGAAATTAATCCTCTCCACATCCACTGTATCTAGACCTTTCAATATTCAATAGGTTTCAACGTGACACCCCGCATTCTTCTAGAGTCATGTATTCATTAAATGAGCTTGCTCAAGACTGGCCCGAGGCAGCACAATTGCACTTGCAGAGCAACACACACACACACAATGCTGGAGGAACTCAGCAGGTTAGGCAGCATCTATGGAGATGAATAAATAGTCGTCGTTCCCGGGCAAGACCCTTCTGAGTAGGAGATAGGCAGGTGAGAGGAATTAGGCCAGAGTGGGGAATCATAGAAGAGGGAAGGAGGGAGGGATTTTTTTAACCAGGAGGAGATGCTCAAACCATCAGTTTGGCGGCTACCTAGACGGAATATTAGGTGTTGCTCCTCGACCCTCATGGGGTCCTCATGGCAACGGGAGTGGGAATTAAAATGCTGGGCCAGCAGGAAGCTCAGCCTCTGGCGGATGGAGCAGATTTGCTCAACGAAGCAGCCCGCCAGCTTACGACAGGTCTCACCGACGTGGAGAAAGCTGCACTGGGCACAAGGGACGACCCCCGCAGATCCGCCACACCTGGGAGGACTGCTTGGGGTCCAGAATGGGGATGTAGCACTTTGCAGGGTTAAGTGCCGGGAGGGAGATCAGAGGGTAGTAAACTGCCTCACAGCTCCGCACAGCCTCGTTCAGTCCTGACCCTGGTTTGATATAGTGGCCGTCTGTATGGTGCTTGCGCATCCTCCCCATGACCATGTGGACTCCCGCCGGAAGCTCCGGCCTCCTCCAACAGCCGGTCGTTGTAGTTTGCCCCCTAGTATGTAGCTGGGTGGAAGAGAATGGGAGAGCTGGTAAGGACCCGATTTACTGGAAAACCTCCTTCAATGCCATAGGTGATGGAGTGGCGCGTGGAAAGAGACAGGTGTTCCACAGGCTTGATACCGAGCAAGGATTAAGTCAATAATGTGTCAGTCTTGACTCCTGGCTACATCATCACCCATCTCTTCAGTGCGCCGGAGTAAATGAGGGGCAGCCAACATGCTGGCAACATTTCGAGGCCCCAGGCGGCTCTGGCTACTGGTAGAGTATTACCCTCACAGCTCCCGTGACCGTGGTTCGTTCCTGACCTCGGTGACATTCTCTCTGTGACTGCACGGATACCCTCTGGGTGCCCCGTCTTCGCCCCGTATCCCAAAGACGTGCGGATTGGTGGTTGCCATTTGTCCCGGGTGTATGGGTGAGTGGTCGGATCTTGTGAGAGTTGATGGGAATGTGGAGGACTCGGGGGAAGGGTGGGGGAGATGGTACCATAGCCATTAGCGTTACACTGTTACAGTGCCAGTGACCCAGGTTCAATTGCCACTGCTGCCTGTAAGGGGTTTGAAAGTTCTCCCTGTGGTCTCCTCCGGGTGCCCTGCTTTCCTCCCTTATTCTAAAAACGTACTGGTTAGTAGGTGAATTGGTTGCATGGGTGTAACAGGGCAGTGTGGGCTCCTTGGATGGGAAGGGCCTGTAACCATGTTTTATCTCTAAGTAAAAGCAAAGTATAGTAGTAGGGTGTTTGATGGTGAATTCAGAATTGATGAGCCAAAACCCTGTTCCCCTGCCTTACGACTGTCTCCATAGCCTGTTAAAGTGAGCCCAATCCCTTGCCATGTGTGTTGTGTGACTCCAAACCTTGTGTCTGATGGTGACGAACAATGTGTTAGTATGGCAGAGCGCAGGACCTTCGGCTGACTACGTTGAGCCGACCCTTAATCGTACTCTGCTTTCCCCCTGCAGGACCCTCCAACTTTTCATTCATCCATGTGTCCATTTGAGAGTCCGTTAAATGTCTCTAATTCATTTGCCTCTACCGGCACCTGTGGCTCTACATTCCAGGCAGAGGTGGTTTGAACTTCAGGCGGATAAAACTGGGCAGGATAGATCTGAGAGCCAAACTGGGCTCATATCATTTCTGTTTGCTAATATTGAAACCCCGTCTATTTACATTCACCCTCCCTTTCCCAGTATTTGACTCAATAACTCCTCAGTTGGGCCTGTTTCAGGAACTGCTCCCCCCACACTGTACACGAACCCCATGCGGGAACATTGGTGTGAATGCAAGAGGGGCGGTGGGAAGGGGGAGAACTATTTCCCTTTATACACGGTAAGCTGTGATGATGCAGAAAGAATGGTGGATGAATTCAAATGCAAATTCAAATCTCAGTAGAAGGCTGGAGAGATCCTTATGAAGTGGGGGGGGGGTGGAATTCAGGTTTGAAGCCATGCATTGGAACTATTGGACAGAGCTGTCAGTAAGTATAATAACTGCTCCCTCATTCTTAGAGGCATAGCACTACTATGCAGAGACAGGCCCTTTGGCCCATCTAGTCCATGCCAAACTATTAATCTGCCTATTCCAATCCGATAGGGGCACCCAGGACCATAGCCCTCCAAACCCCTCCATTCCATATACCTACCCAAACTTCTCTTAAACGCTGAAGTTGACCACACATCCACCACTCCCTCTGGCAGCTCGTTCCACACCGGCACCACCCTCGGAGTGAAGAAGCTCTCCTTAAAATTGTCACCTCTCCCCCTTAACCCGTGACCTCCAGTTCTAGTCTCACCTGACCTCGGAGGAAAAAGCCGGTTTGCATCGGCTCTCTGCAAACGTCTGAAAGGAGAATATTGTGGGGAGATTTTGTACAAATAACTGGTTTGAATTACAAGTGAATTGGAACTGGCTGCATGGATTGATACGATTGATGATGTTATAATGTGAATGTCGGTCCCGATTAGTCCTGAGTGACCACAAGGACCTCAGGAGCATTGAAGACCGCAATTCTGTCGTTGCTATAGTACTTCTATAGAAACTACCCCAAGCTGTTATGTATTGTTTGCCGTGTCTGGGAATTACTTAATGGACATAAATGTACATATTAGAGAATTTTTTTAAAATGGTGATCAAACAACTGTAAGGATCTCATTAAATGTCCCTCTGCGTTAATACTCTGAGTGTTGCCAGTCATTGATACGCAGGATTCTGAATCAGAGCACACGCCAGCAACACACAAATCTGGTTCCTTAAGGTTGTCATTTCTGGTGGGGGGGTAATAGTGGGGCGGAGGGGGCAGGTAATGGGGATAAGCTCCTGCTGCCTATTAAATGCTGTCAAGGGTGTGCGGCTGAAATAACCCCTGACAAACAAGTCCAGCTCCTGGCCCTCGCGTGTGGCTTAGCCACTAAGTCCAATGAAACCACTGCTACTGACAGGGAAAGGGGCAATGGCCAGTTACTGCCACCTTAAAACCAGCCCTTTGGGCAGTTAGACTTGTCAGCCGTGGTTGGCAGCTCATCTAGAAGGAAAGCTCTGATCTGAAACCTCCGCCGCCCCGCGGCGAGACCCACTTATGGGGAGGGCTTCAGGAGTAAACCCCGAGGGAGAAATCCGGAGCTGGAGTCGCTGAGGCAGTCCGACATTGCGCTCAGTATTGACGGACGACTCCCGCTGGTGTCAAACTGTTTCAGAATCTGAACAATTAGAAACATCAGCGTGGAACCAGGCTCTTTGGCCCATCTCCTCTGTGCTACCAGGGTGCCCTAGAGGCATAGAGCACTACAGCTCAGAAGCAGGCCCCTCAGCCCGTCTAACCCGTGACAAACTGATACTCTGCCTAGTCTCCTGAGCCACACCTGGACCAGAGCCCTCCCTCCATACCCCTCCTGACATGAACTTACCCCAACGTCGCTTCAATGTTGAAATTGAACCTGCATCCACCACCTCCACTGGCAGCTTGTTCCACACTCACCACCCTCCGAGTGGAGAAACTCCCCCTCAGACATTTCACCTTTCACCCTTAACTTATAACCTCTACTTCTTTCTCTCCAGTGCCTAGACCTTCAGGATTTCTTTTTGTTTATTTTTTTCAAAACATTTCTTGTCCAATCTGTGGATGTGAACTTCCCATAATTCAGGACATTTACAGGTGTGAAAACAGGGCCTGAAGGATCATTGGGGACCTGAGTCACCCCAACCACAATCTATTCCAGCTGCTGCCATCTGGGAAACGGTACCGCAGCATAAGAGCCAGGACCAACAGGCTCCGGGACAGCTTCTTCCAGCAGACCATCAGACTGATTAATTCACACTGATCTGAGTGTATTTCTATGTTACATTGACTGCTCTATTTATTATAAATTACTATGATTGCACCTTGTACATTCAGATAGAGATGTAACGTAAAGATTTTTACTCCTCATGTATGTGAATGATGTAAGAAATAAAGTCAATTCAATTCAATAAAGTCACAGAAACAGGCCCTTCAGCCCACACGGTCTGTGTGGACCCATTTAAACTGCCGCGCCCTATCGACCTGCACACAGATCACAGCCCTCCATACCCCTTCCATCCGTCTATCTATCCAAACTACTCTTGAATGCTGAAATCAAAATCCCATGCACCACTTGCGCTGGCAGCTCATTCCACACCCTCGCCACCCTCTGAGTGAAGAAGTTACTCCTCTTGTTCCTCTTAAACATTCACCTTTCACCCTTAATCCATGACCTCTAGTTATAGTCCCACCCAACCTCAGTGGAAAAAGCCTGCTTACATTCACCCTATCTATACCCCTCATAATCTTGTACCCCTCTGTCAAATTTCCTCCTCAATCTTCTATGTTTTAAAGAATACCTAGTCAATTCTTTTTTACAGTTCAGGTCCTCCAGACAACATCCTTGTACGTTTTGTCTTTCAAACTTTATTTACATATTTCCTGTAGGGAGGTGATCAAAACTGCACACAGTACACCAAAATAGGCCTCACCAATGTCTTATACAACCTCAGCATAACATTCCACCTCCTGAACTCCAATGTGCCTGAAGTTTTTTTTTAATGACCCTATCTACCTGTGATGCCACTTTCAATGGATTATGGACCAGTATTCCCAGATCCCTTTGTTCTACCGCACTCCTCAGTGCCCTACTGTTCACCGTGTAAGACCAACCCTGGTTGGTCCTACCGAATTGCACCAGCTCTGCATTAAATTCTGTCTGCAATTTACATGTCTTTTAAATATTGTTATTGTTCCTACAAATACCACTTCCTCTGGCTGTTCATGAGCCTCCCAGTCCCTTTTAAATCTTTCCCCTTTTGCCTTAATTCTTAAACCTCCACACAGACAATGAGAATCTTCCAGCTCCATGACAATCGGCTCTATCCGTACCTCCCATTTTATTGGAATCGGAATTGGCTTATTGTCTCACGTACCAAGGCGGAGTAAAAAGTTTGCCTTACATACTGTTCGTACAGATCAAATCATTACACAGCTGGCAGCTGTCCATCATGTCCGATGATGACAGGTAACCTGTGAGGAAGAGTTTTTGAAGTTGAGAACCTGTTGCCCTGGGGCAGTTCCACTCTCTCACCCTCTGTAGCCTGGGTCCAGTGGTACGAACAAGCATCACACACTGGGGACTTCCTTGGATGTCCATGACGTCCTCTGTGCCTTTCTTCTCCACGGGGCGTTGCAGAACTGCCTTCCTAGTCGTTGGATCTCACCGTAGGTCCCATCCACCAGTCTGCCGACGTGTGACCGCCGTCACGTGAGACAACCACTTGGAGCCACAGCTGTGAGCTGCGTCTGGCGGGGACCAAAGGTGAGTGAGCAGCCCCAGAACGGACAATGACGAGCCTCTTCACTGGAGGAGCTACCCCTCCCTGGACACCCCTTACACCCTGCTTTGAGCCAGAATATGCTAAAGCAATAACAATGCATTAGGATTGGGGTGAGAGCTAAGCTAGGGTTAATAAAACATACAGCTATGGAGAAAGTGCAGTGCGGGTAAAGCACTGCATCACAACGAGGTAGATTCTGAGGCCAAGAGTCCATCCTATCGTACAAGAGGTCCACTCAAAACTGATAGAAGCCATCCTTGAGACTCGTGGTACGAGCTTGCAGGCTCTTGTGTCTTCTGCTTGAAGGGGAGAGGGAGAAGAGAGGATGTCTGGAGTGGACGGGGTCTTTGATTATGCTGGCTTCTTCACTGAGGCAGTGAGAAATGCAGACAGAGACCTTGGAAGGGAGGCAGTCCTGATGAAGGGCCTCGGCCCAAAACGACAACAGTGCTTCTCCCTGTAGATGCTGCCTGGCCTGCTGTGTTCCACCAGCATTTTGTGTGTGTTGCTTGAATTTCCAGCGTCTGCAGATTTCCTCGTGTTTGCTCTTGGAGGGGAGGCTAGTTTCTGTGACGTGCAGAGCTGGGTCCACAACCCTGCAGTTTGTTGTGGTTACATGCGGAGCAGTTGCCGTACACGGCTGTTATGCACCCAAGTAGATTGTTTCCTATGGTGCATTGATAAAAATTGGTAGGAGTATTGGGATGAGCCTCCTGTAAGAACAATGCTCAGCATCCTTCGTTATTCCCACGTTATCTGAGGATTTGCCTTTAAGTCTTTCTATTAAAGTTGATGTTGTGCAGTCTACTGTTCTGGTCACATCAAGTGTGGTGAAGATTCAGGGAAATCATAGCAACAGGGAAAGACTGGGGAGGCTGGGCTTGTTTTTATTGGAAGAGAAAGCACATTTTCTAGGTCATCATCACAACCTTATCCAGTTGGAAATCTTAAACATGAGAGATTCTGCAGATGCTGGAAATCCAAAGCAACACACACAAAATGCTGGAGGAACTCAGCATGTTAGGCTGCATCTATGGAACTGAGTGAAACAATCAGTCACATTTTCAGGCTAACACCCTTCATCGGGACTGGAAAGGAAGGGGGAAGACAATAGAAGGGAGGACGACAAGCTAGTAGGTGATAGGCGAAGCTAAGTGGGTGGGGGTGGGGGGATGAAGTAAGAAGCTGGGAGGTGATAGGTGGGAAAGGTAATGGGCCGGAGGTGAAGGAATTTGATAGGAGAGGAAAATGGACCATGAGCAAAAGGGAAGTAGGTGGGGGGCATTAGGGGGAAGTGATGGGCAGGTGTGCATGACCTTGTTTAAAGTGGTGAGGCCGATGCACAGCCAGCCAACACACACTCTTTGACAGATCTTGGTCAGGGTCCAGTGGCAAGGAGTGCAGGACAGTGGAGGACCCTTCTCTGCTGTTGTGATGTGCCATCATCTTCTGCCTGCTGCATTGGTGAGGCCCTCCCAACTTTCAGCACCCTCAGCTCTGCAGGTTATGGTCCCAAATTAACTGTGTGGACAATTTTTGCCACAAACTCCCTCAGGCCCACACCAAACTCATATTTCATGTCCCTTCAAGTTCTTCAACCAGTGATTTCAAAACCCCGTTCCACAATTTTGGCCACGTTGCTGAGAGAAATAAGTCCTATGTATTTACTTTTTTATGTCAGAACTTTGGAATTTTATGCCACTGAATGAATCTCGCCTCAGCCTCCTCAGTCCAGGGAAAACAACCTGAGTGAGTCCAACCTTTCCACACTGTTAGAATTTTCCAATCATCATGAATTCACTCATCCATCACATCTTTCCCATAGAAAACCACAAAAGAACTGCCAAGACAATACTCAAAGAAAATAACTTTATTTGTCACATGTATATTGAAACATCAAAACATTCGATGAAATGCACCAGTTGTGTCAAGGATGGACTTGGACCGACCCACAAGGGTCTCTCTGTTTCTAGTGGACAAATTAATACACCTGATCTGTTAGTAAGTTTACATCGAGGACACCTTCAAAAGGAGATGCCTCAAGAAGGCAGCATCCATCATTAAGGACACCCATCACCCAGGACATGCCCTCTTCTCGTTGAAGAAGTTTGAAGAAACAGGGAGAGCTTCTTCTACAGATTTTCGAATGGACAATGAATCCACGAACACAACCTCAGCAATTTCCCTCTATTTTTATTTAATTTATATATATATTTCTGTTTGCAATTTATAGTTGTTTTAGATATATATATATCTTAAGGTAATTTATTGATTTTTATGATTATGTATTGCTGTGTACCACCGCCAGAAAACAATGAATTTCACAGCCAATGCAAGTGACATTAAACCAGATTTTAATTCTGATTCTGCTCACCGGTGGAACGTGGGATGAAACCGGAGCACCTGGACGAAGCACGCTCAGTCGGAGCAGAACAGAAATTCCTTAGAGACAGTAGTGGGAATTGAACCCGTGTCTGGCACTGTAATACCAGTAGACTAACCACTAGCTACCCTGCCGGTTTGCTGGGCGTATTTATGGCAGACTTTGATAGCTTCTTGATTGGACATACCATCAAAGATTCAGGGAGAGGGCTGAGGAGTGGAGAAAAGGATCGGCCATGATAGAATGGCAGAGCAGACTCGATGGGCCAAATGGCCTAATTCTGCTGCGATGTCATGGTGTTATAGTCTTACCTTTGCTCATAAATCCAATACACAGGTTGTTGGGACTCAAGGGACGGAATTATAGAGAGAGATCGGTCAGAGACTGAGATACGGGGAGAGGTTGGTCAGACTGAGTTACGGGGAGAGGTCAGACAGAGACTGAGTTACGGGGAGAGGTCGGTCAGTGACTGAGTTACGGGGAGAGGTCGGTCAGAGACTGAGTTACGGGGAGAGTCGGTCAGTGACTGAGTTACGGGGAGAGGTCGGTCAGACTGAGTTACGGGGAGAGGTCGGTCAGTGACTGAGTTACGGGGAGAGGTCGGTCAGTGACTGAGTTACGGGGAGAGGTCGGTCAGTGACTGAGTTACGGGGAGAGGTCGATCAGACTGAGTTACGGGGAGAGGTCGGTCAGACTGAGTTACGGGGAGAGGTCGGTCAGACTGAGTTACGGGGAGAGGTCGGTCAGACTGAGTTACGGGGAGAGGTCGGTCAGAGACTGAGTTACGGGGAGAGGTCGGTCAGTGACTGAGTTACGGGGAGAGGTCGCTCAGACTGAGTTACGGGGAGAGGTCGGTCAGACTGAGTTACGGGGAGAGGTCAGACAGAGACTGAGTTACGGGGAGAGATCGGTCAGACTGAGTTACGGGGAGAGGTCGGTCAGACTGAGTTACGGGGAGAGGTCGGTCAGTGACTGAGTTACGGGCAGAGGTTGGTCAGACTGAGTTACGGGGAGAGGTTGGTCAGACTGAGTTACGGGGAGAGGTCGGTCAGAGACTGAGTTACGGGGAGAGGTCGGTCAGTGACTGAGTTACGGGGAGAGGTCGGTCAGAGACTGAGTTACGGGGAGAGGTCGGTCAGTGACTGAGTTACGGGGAGAGGTCGGTCAGTGACTGAGTTACGGGGAGAGGTCGGTCAGTGACTGAGTTACGGGGAGAGGTCGGTCAGTGACTGAGTTACGGGGAGAGGTCGGTCAGAGACTGAGTTACGGGGAGAGTCGGTCAGTGACTGAGTTACGGGGAGAGGTCGGTCAGACTGAGTTACGGGGAGAGGTCGGTCAGTGACTGAGTTACGGGGAGAGGTCGGTCAGTGACTGAGTTACGGGGAGAGGTCGGTCAGAGACTGAGTTACGGGGAGAGGTCGGTCAGACTGAGTAACGGGGAGAGGTCGGTCAGTGACTGAGTTACGGGGAGAGGTCGGTCAGTGACTGAGTTACGGGGAGAGGTCGGTCAGACTGAGTTACGGGGAGAGGTTGGTCAGACTGAGTTACGGGGAGAGGTCGGTCAGACTGAGTTACGGGGAGAGGTCGGTCAGAGACTGAGTTACGGGGAGAGGTCGGTCAGTGACTGAGTTACGGGGAGAGGTCGGTCAGTGACTGAGTTACGGGGAGAGATCGGTCAGTGACTGAGTTACGGGGAGAGTCGGTCAGTGACTGAGTTACGGGGAGAGGTCGGTCAGACTGAGTTACGGGGAGAGGTCGGTCAGTGACTGAGTTACGGGGAGAGGTCGGTCAGACTGAGTTACGGGGAGAGGTCGGTCAGACTGAGTTACGGGGAGAGGTCGGTCAGACTGAGTTACGGGGAGAGGTCGGTCAGAGACTGAGTTACGGGGAGAGGTCGGTCAGTGACTGAGTTACGGGGAGAGGTCGGTCAGTGACTGAGTTACGGGGAGAGGTCGGTCAGAGACTGAGTTACGGGGAGAGGTCGGTCAGTGACTGAGTTACGGGGAGAGGTCGGTCAGTGACTGAGTTACGGGGAGAGGTCGGTCAGTGACTGAGTTACGGGGAGAGGTCGGTCAGTGACTGAGTTACGGGGAGAGGTCGGTCAGAGACTGAGTTACGGGGAGAGGTCGGTCAGTGACTGAGTTACGGGGAGAGGTCGGTCAGAGACTGAGTTACGGGGAGAGGTCGGTCAGTGACTGAGTTACGGGGAGAGGTCGGTCAGTGACTGAGTTACGGGGAGAGGTCGGTCAGTGACTGAGTTACGGGGAGAGGTCGGTCAGTGACTGAGTTACGGGGAGAGGTCGCTCAGACTGAGTTACGGGGAGAGGTCGGTCAGTGACTGAGTTACGGGGAGAGGTCGCTCAGACTGAGTTACGGGGAGAGGTCGGTCAGTGACTGAGTTACGGGGAGAGGTCGGTCAGTGACTGAGTTACGGGGAGAGGTCGGTCAGTGACTGAGTTACGGGGAGAGGTCGGTCAGAGACTGAGTTACGGGGAGAGGTCGGTCAGTGACTGAGTTACGGGGAGAGGTCGGTCAGAGACTGAGTTACGGGGAGAGGTCGGTCAGTGACTGAGTTACGGGGAGAGGTCGGTCAGTGACTGAGTTACGGGGAGAGGTCGGTCAGTGACTGAGTTACGGGGAGAGGTCGGTCAGTGACTGAGTTACGGGGAGAGGTCGGTCAGTGACTGAGTTACGGGGAGAGGTCGGTCAGAGACTGAGTTACGGGGAGAGTCGGTCAGTGACTGAGTTACGGGGAGAGGTCGGTCAGACTGAGTTACGGGGAGAGGTCGGTCAGTGACTGAGTTACGGGGAGAGGTCGGTCAGTGACTGAGTTACGGGGAGAGGTCGGTCAGAGACTGAGTTACGGGGAGAGGTCGGTCAGACTGAGTAACGGGGAGAGGTCGGTCAGTGACTGAGTTACGGGGAGAGGTCGGTCAGTGACTGAGTTACGGGGAGAGGTCGGTCAGACTGAGTTACGGGGAGAGGTTGGTCAGACTGAGTTACGGGGAGAGGTCGGTCAGACTGAGTTACGGGGAGAGGTCGGTCAGACTGAGTTACGGGGAGAGGTCGGTCAGTGACTGAGTTACGGGGAGAGGTCGGTCAGTGACTGAATTACGGGGAGAGGTCGGTCAGTGACTGAGTTACGGGGAGAGGTCGGTCAGAGACTGAGTTACGGGGAGAGGTCGGTCAGACTGAGTTACGGGGAGAGGTCGGTCAGACTGAGTTACGGGGAGAGGTCGGTCAGTGACTGAGTTACGGGGAGAGGTCAGCAAATATAACACCTTCAGTCCCTTATTCACGCATTTTGATGTTGTCTGACTTTTACATTGCACTCATCCTGGTGACTGCAATTTTGCCCTATCAGCAGCCCCTCCTCACTACACATTGCCTCCGTTTGTAAACCAACTACCTCATCGTCAGCACCATTTTCTGCCTTTCCCAGGATACTTGTTGCATTGAAATATCTGCTGCTCTGGGCACCAGTCACTCCACGCTCAACCTTTCCATTCCTGACTTTGGCGTCTTACCAACATCTGCCTCCACAACCTCTGCACTGACTGTCCTGGCACTCTGGTTCCCAACCCCCTGCAACTCAAGCTTTAATCCCACTGTGCAGTATTAATAAACCTTCCCACTAGGCCCCTCCCTTCACCACCCCCCATTCCCATTCCCATTCCCCCCCTCACCTTATCCCCATCACATCCCTCTGGTGTTTCCGCCCTTCCTTCTTCCATGCCCTTCTGTCCCCTCCTATCAGATTCCCCCTTCTCCAGACCTTTATCTTTTTCACCAGTCGACCTCCCACTCTTCACCCGGTCTCACCTATCACCTACCACCTTGTACTTCTTCCTCCCCTCCTCCCACCTTATTACCCTGCCTTCTCTTCTTTTCACTCCACACCTGAAGAAGGGTTTCGGCCCAAAACATCAGCTATTTACTCTTTTCCCGATATTGCCTGGCTTGCTGCATTCCTCCAACATACCATCTGAGAATCTCATTCTTGCCCACAGAACCTCCTACCCATTCCCCTGACAAATCCCGTCACCACAGTGCACCCCTTCTCACCCTTTCCCTTCAAAGTCACAGCACCAGGGATTTTCTTCAGTCAGGTCATTCCCCCCCAACAGTATCCAAAGAGATATACCTGTTGTTCAGGGAGATGGACACAGGGGTACTCTACACTGGCTCCTAACTTCTTTCCAATTCCTCACTCTCACCCAGTCTCCTGTGTCCTGCACCTCAGGTGTAACTATCTCTCTATATGAAGATGTACAAAAAAGCTGGATGAACTCAGCAGGTCGGGCAGCATCTGTTGAAAGAATCAGTCAACGGTTCGGGTCGAGACCCTTCGTCAGGACTAAAGACTCAAGGGTCTTGACCCGAAACATTGACTGCTCCTTTCAACGGATGCTGCCTGACCTGCTGAGTTCACCCAGCCTTTTTGTACGTCTTGATTTGACCACAGAATCTGCAGTGCACTTTGGGTTATCTCTCTAAATGTCCAGTCTATCACCCCCTCAGCCTCCCGAATGATCCGGTGTTCATCCAGTTCCAGCTCCAACTCCTTCCTTAACACGGTTTGATAGAAGCTGCAGCTGGATGCACTTCTCGCAGTTGTAGTGGTCAGAGACACTGGGGGTCTCCCTGCCTGCCCACATCCTGCAAGAGGAGCACTGTGCCATCCTGCCTGGCATCTCTACCTAACTGAGTAATATCGCGAATTTGCTGCTCTTGTTGCAGCTCAAGACATGAAAAATTATTATAAATTACACCAAAGAATAAAATCAATAAATGGTGCAAACTGGAACAAGGAGCCGGTGTTGATGTTCCGAAGTATGATGGTGGAAGTGAAGAATCTGAAAAAGGCTCTCGTGCTTTCTCGGTGTGTATGACAAAGTAAATCTAACTGGGCTTCCAGCCGGGTACAAGTATCAATTATTACTGATGTTTCAATACCAGAGCAAACACGAGGAAATCTGCAGATGCTGGAAATTCAAACAACAACACACACAAAATGCTGGTGGAACGCAGCAGGCCAGGCAGCATCTATCGGGAGAAGCGCTGTCGATGTTTCCAGTCGAGACCCTTCGTCAGGACAGTGCTTCTCCCGATAGATGCTGCCAGGCCTGCTGAGTTCCACCAGCATTTTGTGTGTGTTGTTTCAATACCAGGCTGGGATGCAACCAGTTACAGTGCTCACCACTGGATATCTGGCAACTCCACCCCCCCGCTCACCTGCACACCTTAAGGATAAATTTACAGTGGCCATTATTCTCATCAGTAGATGTGGGAGGAAACTGGAGCAAAGAGTGGAAGGATTTCCAGGCCCCACACAACAGCGCCTGGGGCCAGGATCGAACCAGGGGTCTCTGGAGGCAGGAGACAGCTTCTGTGGGTGGATGCGATGACGGAGGGGAAGAAGCTGTTCCCCAGTGCTGGTGGGGATGAGTGAGAGTGGGGCAGGCAGTCACATGACGTGGATCCCCCGAGTACAACCAATCACAGCGAGCAGCTCTGCCACCCATAGCAACATGCATAGGAACTCGGCAGGCCTGGCGGTATCGATGGAAATGAGTAAACAGTCGATGTTTTGGGTCGAGACCCTTCTTTGGGACTGGAAAGGAAGGGGGGAGGGTGAAGATGTCAGAATATAAAGGTGGGGAAGGGTGGGGAGGACAAGCTAGAAGGTGATGGGTGAAGCCAGGTGGGTGGGAAAGGTAAAGGGCCGGAGAGCAAGGTATCTGAGAGGAAAGGAGAGAGGACCATGGGAGAAAGGGAAGGAGAGGGGCACCAGGGGGAGGTGATAGGCGGCCGAGGAGAAGAGGTAAGAGGCCAGAGTGGAGAATTGAAGAAGAGGGAAAGGGGAGGGTGAAAAATCACTAGAAAAGAAATCGATGTTCGGGTTGGAGGCTACCTAGACAGAACATGAGGTGTTGCTCCTCCATCCTGAGAGTGGCCTCAACGTGGCAAAAGAGGATGCCGGGGGCCAACAGGTCTGAATGGGAATGGGGACAGGGATTAAAATGGGTAGCCACCAGGAACTCTACACTGCCTTCCCTAGCTCCCTTGAGGAATGGCTCAGACATCACCTCTTGCAAAGGGACAACGGAATTGAAACAAAAAGAGGCAAAAGAAGGGTAAACAGGCCACCCATTGCCACAAGTGTATTTATTATAGATTAGTTCTTAGAAATTGCATCAAGGATCAACCTGGAGCATGTACAGCAACCGCAAGACAAATCATAACGTACACAAGGTCACCAAACAAACTTCTGTATGCATTTATCTAAGGCGTTTTCATGACCACAGGAGGGGTTAGAGTGAAGATTTGAAAGGCTGTCTGCTGACTGCAGTGAGTGATTGTTGGAGCCTACAGCACAGGCGCAGTAACTGGGTCTGTTCGCTGTGCTGTGACAGCCTCTGGAGCTCCAGAGAGCACTGCAGCCCAGAAACAGGCCCCTCATCCACCCTGTCCATGGTCCTACTGAGCCCTTTGTACCCCTCCCATCCTCGTACCTATCCAAACGTCTCTCACATTTTGCAATCAAATCCACATCTGCCACTTCCTCTGGCAGCCCGTTCCATACTCACACCAATCTCTGAGTGAAGAGGCTCCCCCTCAGGTTATCCTTAAATATTTCACCTTTCACCCTTAACCCAAGACCTCTAGCTCTACTCTCACCCAACTTCAGTGGAAAAAACTGTTTGCATTTACCCTATCCATACTCCTAATAATTTTGTAGACGTCTCCTCTCATTCTCCTACACTCCAGGGAATAAAGACCTAACCTATTCAACCCTTCCCTCAAGTCCTTAGCTCAGGTCCTTGTAAATTTTCTCTGGACTCTTTCAGTATTATTGACATTTTTCTGTAGATAAGAGACCAGAATTGCACACGATTATGCCAAATTTTTCCTCACCAACATCTTATGCAAGTTCAATATCTTACAGAACAGTGATGAAAGTGAAGGTCAGCAAGGGTCTGGTCACTTCCACCCTGACCATTCACCGCTGTAGTGGCAGCCAGCCAGTTCACAGCAAGATCCCAGAAGCAATAAAATAAAACTGCTGACAGAGGGTCTCAGACTGAAACGTCAACCAGCCCTCTGCCTCCACCCTTGCTGGCCAACCTGCTGACTTCCTCCAGCAATTTGTCTTTGGCAGAGGGAGTTCAGTAATTGGCAGAGAAGCTAACAATTGGAGTGAGTCAGCAAGTCAGGCCGAATCTGTGTGTTTCAATTCCAATTCCCACATGTACATTCCCTATAAGCTCAGATAAGAACTTACTAGACGTAATTTTTAGCTTGACACCTTTTGATCATGGTTCAATATCTGAGATTTATGGTATGTTACTGGAGACGAGGAATGTTCCTTTAGACAAAATTAAGAATCTCTGGGAACAAGATTCAGAGACATCAATATCTGAGGAGACTTGGAATGAAATTTTTAAACTGGTTAACACTTCATCGCTATGTGCTCGTCATTCCCTCATACAGTTTAAGGTGGTACATAGAGCTCATATAAGCTATCTCATTTTTATTTGGATATATCTGCCTACTGTGTCAGATGTAATAATGAGAAGCTTCATTAATTCATATGTTTTGGACTTGTCTGAATCTTGAAAAATATTGGAAGGAAGTTATTCAAACTTTTTCTTTACTTTTTAAAGTCAATGTTAAGCCTAACCCTCTGACGACCCTACTTGGTATTGTTGCAGGACAAGAGATTAAGCTGAAGGCATCTGATTTACATATTTTGGCCTTTAGCTCTCATATAGCAAGGAGGATGCTTTTGTTTAAATGGAAAGACGTTTTTCCTCCTGCTCATACTCAATGGTTATGCGACATAATGTCATGCTTAGATTTAGAGAAGATTTGTTGTTCAATTTCTGAATCTCGTCAAGACTTTCAAACATTGTGGGGACCTTTTCTGAATTATTTTCAAAACCTTCAATTTGTTGTTTAAACTCAGATGTCAGCTATTATTAATTTTTTATTATATGAAAAGGTATTTACCTTCTTTTCTCCTTAATGAACAGCTTCGGTCTTGGTAGGGGTTAGACCTTTTTTTTGTAATAAATTAGCATAGTTCAATATAACTATTAATTAACTTATATGAATACAGGGTAATGAGACTGTTATTATGAACAGATAGAATGTAATTGGTAGTTTTTTAAAAACTGTTTTTTGACCTTTTATATACACTTTCTTGTACTCTGTATTCTATGTAGAAGCTAATAAAGATATTGGAAAAGAAGTTCCAATTCCCACTCCACAGGTGGGTGTGGAAGCCAAGTCATTGGGCGTATTTAAGGGCAGAGACTGATAAGTTCTTTATTGGTTATAAGAGAACTGAGTTTAAAATAAATCAGCTATGACTGAATGGCAGAGCACTCTCGATGGGTTGAATGGCCTAACTTTACTCCTGTATCTTACATTCAGTGTCCACTTGATTAAGTCCCTGCTGTACCTAACGAGGTGGCCACTGAGTATATGTCCAGACAGCTGTGGTCCCCAAGTTATTGGGTACATTGATAGGTTCTTGATTAGTCAGGGTGTCAAAGGTTACGGAGAGAAGGCAGGAGAATGGGGCTGAGAGGGGTAGTAAAGCAGCCATGATGGAATGGTGGGGCAGACTCAATGGGCTGAATGGCCTTGTGTCTTATGCTGCTTGATGGACTGACGCTCCAGCAGACTGTAGCTCCAGTTTGAATAGGAGACACGGGGACCAAAGAGAATGTTCCTGGAGATTTCTCCCTCCTCATCACGAACAGCCCTTCTTTGCAAACTTACTACATCCATCTACGTGTCTTCCTAACCGGGTGCATTGCACCTTGCAGATAGTTTGCCAATTCCTCTAGCAGTTCGCTCCATATCCTGGATGAAAATGTTGCTCCTCAGATTCTTATCAAATATTTCTCCAAACACCTTAAAGCTGTGCTTTCCAGTTTTGATCACCTGACCCTGAGTGCATTCACCCTACCTCCATACAAACCTCTGGAATCCCATCACTCATTCACCTACACTCCAGTGGAAAGATCCCAGCCTCTCTCTATAGCCAGGCAGCATCCCCGTAAACCTCCTCTGCAACTGGGAATGCGAGGAGAACCATTTCCACCGAGAGGGTTTTTCTGAATCTGTAACATGCTGCCGGGAGATTAAACTTGAAGAAATACCTGGGTGAGGACTAGAATTCCCAGTGTCTAGTAGGCTAGGAACCAAATGCCTGTAACTGGGACTAGCATAGATCCATACTAGCCGGCTGGTATGGACAGGATGGGTGAAGGACCTGTTTCCCTGCTGTATGAGTGCTCATGAAGGTGTCTGGCACAGGTTCCAAGTGCACAGAATAAAAGGGACCTCCTTTTCGAGATTAACTTTACTTGTCACACACATGTCGAAACATGTAGTGAAATAAGTCATTTGCATCAAGTCAAATCTGCGAGGATTGTGCAGGGCAGCCCAGACTTCTGCCACCCACGTGGCACACCCACAACGCACTAACTCTAACCCACAAGTCTCTGGAACAGAGCACCCAGAAGAAGCCTGTGTGGTCACAAACGGAAAGTACAAACTCCTTACAGACAGAGGCTGCAATTGAACCCCGGTCAGTGATCGCTGCCACTGTAATTGTGTTATGCTGACAGCTACGCTACCATGCATAAAGCTGAGATGAGGAGGAATTTCTTTAGCCAGAGGAGGTGGATCTGTGGAATTCATTGCCACAAGCAGCTGTGAAGGCCAAGTCACAGAGTTTATTTAAGGCAGAGGTCGATAGAGTCTTTGGGTTTAGGGTTATGGAGAGAAGGCATGAGAATGGGGTTAGTAAGAATAATCGAATTAGAGCGGACTTGATGGCCTAATTCTTCTCCTATACTGTATGATCTTTCGGAATGAACTGATAACCCACTGAAAGGAAGCAGGTGAGCATCTGCTCAGAAAATAAGAACTATCTAACAGACAAAAGGTTTGAGCACCACACATTTCAGACAAACATCACCCTCACAGGTATCCCGTCCCTCTCCTTGCCCGTTTCAATCACGTCCAGCAAAGCGTTGGTGAAATGAAAATCAAAGCGACGCGCACAACGGAACATAGCAGACCAACACCCTCGGCTTCCACCGTTCGGTAAGCCCAAGCAGCGAGTCCCGCTCCCCCTTGGCTCAGGTGGCCGGCAAGCTGTCGTTGTAGTCGAGCGACTTGCCCGGCTGACTCAGTTTCTCCAGCAACGCCAGCTGGGTGCTGCACGTGTGGCTAATCTCCGCCGATGTGCTCCGGCTGCGCCTCCTGGTCAGGCTCCTGAAGCACTCGAGATGGAAGGACCTCAGCTGCCTCTTCAGCTCTGCCTTTACCTAGGCGACAAAAAGACCCTCACCCTTTAGCCAGAGTAAAGTCACTTCATATACTCACCGTATCTACGAGATTCACTGATGATAGGATGGGCTGGGATGGTTTTTCCTGGAGTGTATGAGGCTGACGGGAGACTGCTGAAATCCCAAGTTGAAGGTACAAATATAATCTACCATATACTACCCTGAGATTGATTTTCTTGCAGACATATACAGGAAAATATAGAAAATCAACAGAGTCAATTATGATCCATTTAATGCTGCGCGGACCATCTAACACTCCGAGTAGGAAATGCTGACACATCCTGAACACTGCATGGCACTTCACATAAACATTCACGAAGCACGGCAACTGAGGCTACGTGTGTGGGAGCATTTTAATTACTGTGCGGCCGCACACCCATGAACAGTGACTGACGAACACCATCAGCAAAGTTGTATAAAGAATACAAATAATATTGAGAACACGAGTTGAGTCCGTAAGTTGTGGAATCTGGTCAGAGTTGAGGCGAGTGAAGTTATCCACACTGGTTCAGGAGCCTGATGATTGAGGGGTAATAATTTTTTCTGAAGCTGGTGGTGTGGGCTCTAAGGCTCCTGTACCTCCTGCCTGATGGTAGCAGTGAGAAGTGAGCCTGGCCTTGATGGTGGGAGGTGCTTTCTTGTGGCAGTGCTCCTGGTAGATATGCTCAATGGTGCAAAGGGCTTTGCCTGAAATGGATGGGCGATTTCCCCCACCTTCTATAGACTTTTCTGTTCCTGGGCAGATTTGCTTCCAGCCCAGGCATGGTGCAACCAGTTGTGGTCAATGGTGGGGAGAGCTTTGGCTGTGAGTCACCCGTATTGAACCATACGATGTACTGGCTCCATGTCATAGAGTCACAAAGCACTACAGCACAGAAGCAGGCCCTTTGGCCCATCTAGGCCAAGCCAAACTGCTTTTCTGCCTAGTTCCATCTACCCGCGGCTGGACTATTGCCTCGCATCCATACTCTTGGATCCCACATGACCAGGCTCCATCAGGCTCCTGAACTGGTTTGGATAACTTCACTCCCTCAACGCTGAACCGATTCCACAACCAACACTCACTTTCCAGACTCAACAACTCATGTTCTCAGTATGTTCATTTGCTCAATTTCTTTGCTTATGCACATTGGTTGTTTGTCAGTCTTTGTTTATGTACATTTTTCCATAAAATTTATTGTATTTCTTTATTTTCTTGTAAATGCCTGCAAGAAAATGATTCTCAAGATGATATTTGGTGGCTCTATATATATAGAGCCATATATATACATAAGCACACACATATATATATTGTGTGAGTGTGTGTGTGAGTGTGTGTGTAAGTGTGTGTGTGAGTGTGAGTGTGTGTGTATACTATATATATAGACACACACACACACACACACACACACACATTGATAATAACTTTACTTCACAGCACACAGAAAATGCTGGAGGAACTCAGCGGGTCAGGCAGCTTCTATGGAAATGAATAAACTGTTGACGTTTCAGGGCGAGACCCTTTGTCAGGACTAGAAAGGAAGGGGGAAGACGATAGAATCAAAAGGTGGGGGAGGGGAAGGAGGATAGCTGGAAGGTGATGGGTGAAGCCAGGTGGGTGGGAAAGGTAAAGGGCTGGAGAAGAAGGAATCAGATAGGAGGGTGGATCATGGGAGAAAGGGAAGGAGGAAAGGACCCCAGGGGGAGGTAATAGGCAGGTGAGAAGAAGCAAGAGGTCAGAGTGTGGAATAGAAGAGGGGAGGGGGAGAAAACATTTTGTTTACTGCAAGGAGAAATCATCCTTCATGCCATCAGGTTGGAGGGTACCGAGATAGAATATCAGGTGCTGCTCATCCATTCTGAGCTGGCATCATCTTGGCACCAGAGAAGGACATGGACCAACATGTTGGAATGGGAATGGGAATTGGAATTAAAATCTTTAGCCACCAGGAAGTTCAACAGTTGGTGGATGGAGCAGAGGTGCTCAATGAAACAGCCCCCCAATTTACAACGGGTCTCACCAATGTAGAGGGGGCTACATCAGGAGCACTGGGCACAATAGACGACCCATTGGGAAGATCCAGATGAAGGGTCTCGGTCTGAAATGGGGATTGTTTATTCACTTTCGTAGATGTTGCCTGACCTGCTGAGTTCTTCCAACATTTTGCCTGTGTTAGTCTAGACTTCCAGCATCTGTAGGATCTCTTGTGTTTATGGTTAACAGCTGCAAAGAAGCTTTGGGCCCCAAATCTAAGGAAAGATGTTCTGTTCCTGGAGGGGACCCCAATCAGATTCACAAGAATAATCACAGGAATGGAACCCTTAACGGTTGACAAGCATTTAAGTCTCAGGGTCTATATTCGATGGAATTCAGAAGGATCTCATTGAAAGCTACTGGATACTGAAAAGACTGGATAATTAGGATGGAGGGGACATTTCCATTAGTAGGTGAGTTTAGGAACTGAGGCACAACATCAGAATAGAGGGCTGACCCTTTAAAACTGAGATGAGGAGGTATTCCCTCAGCAAAAGGGTGGTGAATCTGTGGAATTACTTGCTGCAGGAGGCTGTGGAGGCCGAGTCATTGGGTTTATTTAAGGCAGAGGCTGATAGGTTCTTGATTGGAGAATGGAGTTTTAAAAAATCAGCTACAATTGAATGCTAGAACAATCTCGATGGGCTGAATGGCCTAATTCTGCTCATTTATTTTATGGATTAATCATTTCTCACTAATCCATTAGCTTACCATCATCCAAAATGTAGAGTCATAGAATTACATAAAGATACAATACAGAAATGGACACTTTGGCCCATTGAATCACTCAACATATGGTTGTACTAATCCTACACTAACCACTCCCTACATTCATCAGGACAGGGGTCAAACATAGGGCGACAGGACTAACCCAGGTAGTCCTGTCGTGGTCAGAAAGGATGAGTTGGACTGAAGGAGTGCCGAGCAGGGGAGGGGGAGGGTGCAGACACACCCAGCCCTGAGACACCAGGCAAGGTCATTGGATTCCAAACAATTGGTTTATGGATCATTACAGAATGTCTCTCTGGTGCTTCCCCTCTCCCACCTCACTCCCTTCCCCTTTTCCCAACCATGACTCCCCTCTCCCTGTCCCCTTCCTATTCCTGGTCCAAAATAGGGACTATATCAGAATCAGGTTTATCGTCACTCACATGTCATGAAATTTGTTTTATTTTGTGACAGCAGTACAATACATAAAATTACCACAGTGCTGTGCAAAAGCCTTAGGCACCCTAGCTCTATGTATGTGCCTAAGGCTTCTGCACAGCGTTGTACACAGCACCTGAGGAAAAGAATTCCACACATTCATCAGCCTCTGCTTGAAGAGGTTCTTCCTCATCACTGATTTAAAGGGATGTCCTCTATTCTGAGACGGTGCCCTCTTCGTCCTAGACTCTTCCACTAATGGAAACATCCACTCTTTCAGCTCCACCCCCACCCCCATTCTGCCAAACTCTATCGAGTACAGACCCAAAGGCACCAAGCACTACATACTACTGGCAACCTGCAGCCCCTAATCAAACTATAAACCAACCAGTCCACTTGCCTCACCTTCTGTCTCCCCCACTCGCCCCTCACCATGCCTCCTCCACCCATCACCTGTCCCCCACTCCTACAGCACCAACCCACCTCTCCCAGCTCCACTCCTCCCTTTCCTCCTCCCCCACTCCCCTTCTTTCCCCATCGTACGTCACTCAACCCCCTCCCCGAAATCCGCAACTCCTTACCTCTGTGGTCAGGAAGCAGTACAGCAACGCCACCAAAAATCCCTGCCAAGAGAAACACAGCCTGTGTCGGATTCTGATGTGGTAAATCCAGGGTTCTTTCAGAAGTCAGGAAAGAGGCAGAAAACTTGTTGCTTCACAATCGTTTTATTAAGTGTTAGTAGAACACAGAGTTGAAAACCAGAGTGATGGAGGCTAACAGCAGCAAGATGAAAGGAAGGAAAAGATGGCAGGGCCTCAGTGTCGACCCTTGGTACACCACATAGGTAAGAAACATTCCATCCAAATTGATAGGTAAGAGTTAGTCAGATAGCACCAATTCAAACAACACGATATCAAGAGAAGCTTCCAGAATTATGCAAGTTAACGTCTAGGAGCCAGATTGAACACCTGCATGTACATACTGTGACCACTAGGACACAAACTAAACAGTTACATGGATGTAGGTAGTTATATATAAAAAAATACTCATCACCATCATTATCATCATTACGTGCTGTGTCATATGACGTGGCTGATCACAGTCTTTGACCATGATTGTTCTGGGCAAATTTTTCTACAGAAGTGGCATGCAATTGCCATTTTCAGGGTAGTGGCTTGACAAGACGGGTGATACACACCAGCTGTTCATATGATCATCAGTTCAGATTACTATCTAAATGGAGTCGAGTTAGGAAAAGGGGAAGTACAACGAGATCTAGGTGTTCTTGTACATCAGTCAACGAAAGCAAGCATGCAGGTACAGCAGGCAGTGAAGAAAGCTAATGGCATGCTGGCCTTTATAACAAGAGGAGTTGAGTATAGAAGTAAAGAGGTCCTTCTGCAGCTGTACAGGGCCCTGATGAGACCCCACCTGGAGTATTGTGTGCAGTTTTGGTCTCCAAATTTGAGGAAGGACATTCTTGCTATTGAGGGAGTGCAGCGTAGGTTCACAAGGTTAATTCCCAGAACGGTGGGACTGTCATATGTTGAAAGATTGGAGCAACTGGGCTTGTATACACTGGAATTTAGAAGAGTGAGAGGGGATCTGATTGAGACATATAAGATTATTAAGGGATTGGACACGCTGGAGGCAGGAAGCATGTTCCCGATGTTGGGGGAGTCCAGAACTAGAGGCCACAGTTTAAGAATAAGGGGTAGGCCATTTAGAACAGAGATATTGAAAAACTTTTTTACTCAGAGAGTGGTAGATATGTGGAATGCTCTGCCCCAGAAGGCAGAGGAGGCCAGGTCTCTGGATGCATTCAAGAGAGAGTTAGATAGAGCTCTTATAGATAGCGGGGTGAAGGAATATGGGGAGAGGGCAGGAACGGGGTACTGATTGTGTATGATCAGCCATGATCACAGTGAATGGCGGTGCTGGCTAGAAGGGCCGAATGGCCTACTTCTGCACCTACTGTCTATTTACCATCGGCCATCTGCTCCCGTAGGTTCATGTGACCCTGATCGGGGGTGCAGCAGGTTCTGCACCTTGGCCAAGGGTGATCTGCGGGCCAGCAGAGGAAAGGAGTGCCTTGCACCTCCTTTGGTAGAGACATGCCTCCACACCACCACCCATAAAAAACCCCCCCAGCAGGCGCAAAGTGTTAAACTGCAAAGATAATGACAAGGGAACTGTCTAAGCCCACAGGCCCTGCTACCCTATTCCCGTTGTATCTCCTGGTGGTGCACTGACTCACGGATGAAGGCACGGCCTAAAAACATTCCTTGGAACCATAAAGGACGGATTGCACAATGTCTTTGACAACCTCAGTGTGCTTCAAAACATTGAGAGATATGCCACCGAAACAGGCCCTTCGGCCCATCAACTGTAAATTGCCCCTAGCGTAATTGAGTGGTGGAAACTGTGGGGAGTTGTTGGGAAAACAAAATGGGATTGATGTCGAATCAGTGTAAATGGGTGGAACTGTGCACGAGGGCAACACGCACAGAACGGTGGAGGGAGCATCCGGGGGGGAGGAACAACAGTTGAGGTTTCGGGCCGAGGTCCTTCATCGGGACTGGAGAGGAAGGGGGAAGAAGGCAGAATAAGGAGGTGGGGTAGGGGAAGGAGTACGAGCTGTCCAGTGATAGGTGAGACCAGGAGAGGGGGAAGGTGGGTGGGTAGGGGAGGGAGGATGAAGCAAGAAGGAACCTGACAGGAGAGGTGAGTGGACCATGGGAGAAAGGGAAGGAGGAGGGAGCACCAGAGGGAGGGAGGTGATTAGAAGTCAAGGGGGTGAGAGGGGAGCTAGAATTGGGAATGGAAAAGAGAGTCAGGAGGGGAAGAAATTACTGGAAATGAGAGAAACTGATGTCCGTGTTGTCAAGTTGGAGGCTACTCAGATGATGTTGCTCCTCCAACCTAAGTGTGACCTCACTGTGGCAGTAGAGGAGGCCACGGACTGGCATGTTGGGATGGGAATGGGAAGTGGAACTGAAATGGGTGGCCGCTGGGAAATCCCACCTGCTGTGGCTGATGGAGTGAAAGTGCTCGACAAAGCGAGTACACATGTATTTGTACTCCCAGTTCCCCCCGTCCCAGAACACTCCACGGGGTCCCGCCATTCACTTTATGCACTGCAAGGTATGAGGGATGTCTGCTGGCTCTGGGCCTGTCCTGTACTCACTGGTGTTTAGAAGAATAGTAGGTGGTGGGGTGGGGGGGATCTTATTGAAACTTATCGAATATTGAAAAGCCTGGATGGAGTGAATGTGGAGAGGATTTTCCTAGAGTGAGTGAACCTAGGACCGGAGGCACAAGCTCAGAATAGAAGGATGACCATTTAGAAAAGAGGAGAAGAGAAAAAGGCAGAGGGTAGTGAATTTTGCATGCAAAGTCAGCTCCAGCGGACTGGGTGGATGAGATCTATAGTGAGATCCGACAGCCAGGAAGGTGGTTTTGCATGACAAGGCACAGAAGACATCATGGTCATCCACTGGAACCAGGGAAGACCCCCTCCCCCCCGTTTGTGACGCTTGTCCATACCACTGAGCGCAGGCTTCTGAGGTCGAGAGTGTGGAACTGCCCCAGTGCAATGGCTTTTCCACTTCAAAAACTCTCCCGAACAGGTTTCCTGTCATCCTCGGACACGACAGGCCGCCGACAGTGAAGCTTTGGAACTCACTGGCATGACTGGCCATGGTGGCCAAGTCATTGTGTATACTTAAAACAGAGGCAGATCGGGTTTTCATTAGTAAGGGCATCAAAGATTATGGGGAGAAGGCAGGAGAATGGCGTTGAGAGGGTTAATAAATCACCCACGATGGAATGGCAGAGTGAACTTGATGGGCTGAATGGCCTAATTCTGTTCCTATGACTTACATTCTCATGGTCTTATGCTTTCCTTCTTCAGTGTTTAGGTATAATGTATGTATAATACGTGTGATTCATGCATAATGTATGTGTGATCTATGCCCATGCGTTGCCTGACTCTGCAGGCAAGGTTTCCAGTATACCTGCATCATGTCGTACTTGAGCATGTGAAAGTAACCTTGACGACCGTACCTGGAAGGATCCCAAACCAAGCTCGAGGTGGAGTTTCAGCTCTTCTGCCACGTGGTCGGGAAAGAAGGCACACAGAATGTAATGGATGCCCAGGAGGGGGATGAGAAGCAGAGTTGATTTTGTCAATCTCCTGGAAAAAGAGAGCAGTATCACTTTTAAAGGCTAAACAGAAAAGGTAAGTATCCTATCGGGGGGGAGTCCAGGGCCAAAGGACACAGCCTCAGAATAGAAGGATCTCCCTTTAGAACAGAGATGATTAGGAATTTCTTTAGCCAGGGGATGGTGAATCCGTGGAATTCATTGGGTATACTTAAAGTGGAGGTTGATAGGTTCTCTGTAATCAGAGGGAAGGCAGGAGAATGGGATTGAGTCTCATACCAAATCTCCTCATACTCCTAACAGAGTAGAGACACAACGAATCTCACTCACTCTCTATACCCGAACACATAAGCCAGTCTTTTAAACTCCTGAGCGATAACTTTTCAGATGACTTGTCCTGGGCCCAGCACGCAGATGCAGTCACAAGGAAGGGTGTCCAGAGTCTTTTCTTTCTCAGGAGTTTAAGGGGGGGGGGGGAAGTTCAGCTTGTCACCAAAACTCTGCAGATGTACTGTTGAAAGAATCCTGACTGGTTGCATGATGGTCTGGTATGGCAAGATGAATACTGTAGAGAGTAGTGGATTCAGCCCAGTACATCCCTCTCTTAAACTGATATTATCTACAGCAGGTATTGCCTCAAGGAGGCACTATTCATCATCAAAGGGGCAAGACCCCGAACTTCTCGTCACGTGTGAGTGACAGTAAACCTGATTCAGATCTGACCACAGTGCTCTGAGATCCCTGGGATCTGGGGCTCCTCATACATCAATAACAGAGGGCCTGTTTGAAGCCACATTGATAGACTAGGAAAACTAACAGAACTATTATTCATGGACACACAGGAAATTCTGAAGATGCTGGAAATCCAGAGCAACACACAAGATATTGGAGGAACTCTGCAGGCCAGGCAGCATCTGTGGAGCAAAATGGACAATTAACATTTTGGCTTGAGACCCTCATCTAAACTGAAGGACAGAGGGGAAATCATCATCATCATCATTATGTGCCGTGTCATACGAGTTAGGCGATCATGGTCCCATGACCACGATTGTTCTCGGCAAGTTTCTCTACAGAAGTGGTTTTGCCATTGCCTTCTTCTGGGCAGTGTCTTTACAAGACGGATGACCCCAGCCATTATCAACACTCTTCAGAGATTGTCTGCCTGGTGTCAGTGGTCGCAGAATTTGTGATATGCACCAGCTGCTCATATGCCCATCTACCAACTGCTCCCATGGCTCCATATGACTCCGATTGAGGGGCTAAGCAGGTGCTACACCTTGCCCAAAAGTAACCTGCAGGCTAGCGATTTCATGGTCCCAATTGTTAATTCCCTATCTTGCTCCTAATTTGATTTGATTATTCCATGGCCCCAATTGTTAATTTCCCAAATTGCTTACAATTCTCTTTAATGATGGCACACCTGGTTTCCATCAAAGACTCAGTATAAGAACTCCTTTGTCACAACCACTAGTCACCAGCTTGCTGGTCTTTTTTTCCTGTGAGTAAACTATGTTTCCTGATCACTTCAAACCATTTGTTCTAAGTTTAGCTCTGGTTTCAAGGTACCGATGAGACTCTGTTTCTCTGAGTCAAGGCTCCATGTCAAGGTTCCATATCAGGGCTCTGTGTCAAGATCCCTCCTGCTTGCTGTTTGGCATTTAAGCCCGTGTAAACATCCAAACTCAGTCTCCAGGCCTGTATCCTGCACCTGGGTTCGCTCCAGTTGCTCAATGCAACAAGCGGAGGAAAGGAGTGCCTTACACCTCCTTTGATAGAGACATATCTCCATCCCTCCACCCATCCAAGAGGGAAAACGCCCACTAAGGGATAGAGCAAGAGCTGGCAGGGGATAGGTGGATCTAAGTGAGGTGAAGTGCAAGGCAGATGGAAGTGGAGAAAGGCTGGGAGGTGATTGCTGGTGGCAACAAGGGGCTGTACCTGTGGAGGGAAGAAACTGACGATGTCTTGGGTTAAAACACTGAATGAGGACTGAGCTTTGCAGGCCTAAGCAACTCGCTGCAGAGTGTAGGGCTGCCAGGTATCTTGAGCAGATGTAATTCGTTAATTGCAGTCTTAAAGAGTTGTTAAGCCCTTGTGCTTTCTGTTTAACCTTAACCAGTTTATTTTGACTGGCACGGGGTTTTCCACATTCTTTGATTGTTGAAAGTGGACTCCTGATTAGCACTTATGGCGGGATCCTTGTTTAGGGAACGACTTGTCTCACGGTTTCACTCAATTGAGCCACCAATGCTCTGTTGGAATTCCTTTGAATAAACTATTGTTTCCATCTCTACATGGGAGTCCGTCATTCCTCCACAGCTGGGTTCGGTCACTGCCAACACTCACCGTGACACTGAGAGTGGAGAGGAGGTTACCTGGTATAAAGAGGGAAAGGTGAGCGATGAGACAGGAGCCCATGGTGATTGGGGATGCGGGGAATGAGGAGGGGTGTAATAGGAAAGGACAGGTTGTACCTAACAGCAGGTGACAGGATGACAATGGGAGTGGAGTTGGAAGACCGTGGCAGGTAGATGATAGATAGAACATAGAAAACCTACAGCACAATACAAGCCCTTTGGCTCACAATGCTGTGCCAAACATGTACTTACTTTAGAAATTAGCTAGGGTTATCCATAGCCCTCTATTTTTCCGAGCTCCCTGTATCTATCTAAAAGTCTCTTAAAAGACCCTATCATATCCACCTCCACCACCTTTGCTGGCAACCCATTCCACGCACTCACCCCTCTCTGAGTAAAAAAAAAACTTACCCCTGACATCTCCCCTGTACCTACTTCCAAGCACCTTGAACCTGTGCCTTCGCGTGTTAGCCATAAAAAGCCTCAGTCTTTCCTGACTGAGACTGAGGGTGGTGGTGGTGGGGTGGTGGGGGGGGGGGGAATAAAAATCATATGTGGAGAAGTAGACAGAGTAGGGTGGGAGCTGGGAGGGTGTGAACATTGGAGGCAACTGCTGGAGGGAGAGAAGCAGGAATAAGAAGAACTCCCAGTGCTGGATGATGAGCGGGGTGAGATTGGGAACCATAAGGGGAGAGGTGCGTGGTAGATTGAACCAGAACAAGAATTGAATCAGGGATATATATACACACAGTGTATAAAATTAAATAAGGAGTGCAAAAAAAGAGTAAAAAATTATAAGGTGGTGTTCAATGTCCACTCAGAAATCGGATGGCGGAGGGGAAGAAGCTGTTCCTGAATCGCTGAGCGTGTGCCTTCAGGCTCCTGTACCTCCTCCCTGATGGCGGAGGGGAAGAAGCTGTTCCTGAATCGCTGAGCGTGTGCCTTCAGGCTCCTGTACCTCCTCCCTGATGGCGGAGGGGAAGAAGCTGTTCCTGAATCGTTGAGCGTGTGCCTTCAGGCTCCTGTACCTCCTCCCTGATGGCGGAGGGGAAGAAGCTGTTCCTGAGTCGCTGAGCGTGTGCCTTCAGGCTCCTGTACCTCCTCCCTGATGGCGGAGGGGAAGAAGCTGTTCCTGAATCGCTGAGCGTGTGCCTTCAGGCTCCTGTACCTCCTCCCTGATGGCGGAGGGGAAGAAGCTGTTCCTGAATCGCTGAGCGTGTGCCTTCAGGCTCCTGTACCTCCTCCCTGATGGCAGAGGGGAAGAAGCTGTTCCTGAATCGCTGAGCGTGTGCCTTCAGGCTCCTGTACCTCCTCCCTGATGGCAGAGGGGAAGAAGCTGTTCCTGAATCGCTGAGCGTGTGCCTTCAGGCTCCTGTACCTCCTCCCTGATGGCAGAGGGGAAGAAGCTGTTCCTGAATCGCTGAGTGTGGGTCTTCAGGCTCCTGTACCTCCTCCCTGATGGCGGAGGGGAAGAAGCTGTTCCTGAATCGCTGAGTGTGGGTCTTCAGGCTCCTGTACCTCCTCCCTGATGGCGGAGGGGAAGAAGCTGTTCCTGAATCATTGAGTGTGTGCCTTCAGGCTCCTGTACCTCCTCCCTGATGGCGGAGGGGAAGAAGCTGTTCCTGAATCGCTGAGTGTGTGCCTTCAGGCTCCTGTACCTCCTCCCTGATGGCGGAGGGGAAGAAGCTGTTCCTGAATCGCTGAGAGTGTGCCTTCAGGCTCCCGTACCTCCTCCCTGATGGCGGAGGGGAAGAAGCTGTTCCTGAATCGCTGAGCGTGTGCCTTCAGGCTCCTGTACCTCCTCCCTGATGGCGGAGGGGAAGAAGCTGTTCCTGAATCGCTGAGCGTGTGCCTTCAGGCTCCCGTACCTCCTCCCTGATGGCGGAGGGGAAGAAGCTGTTCCTGAATCGCTGAGTGTGTGCCTTCAGGCTCCTGTACCTCCTCCCTGATGGCGGAGGGGAAGAAGCTGTTCCTGAATCGCTGAGCGTGTGCCTTCAGGCTCCTGTACCTCCTCCCTGATGGCGGAGGGGAAGAAGCTGTTCCTGAATCGCTGAGCGTGTGCCTTCAGGCTCCTGTACCTCCTCCCTGATGGTAACAGTGAAATGAAGGCACCTCCTGGGTGATGCGGGTCCTTAATGATGGATGCCGCCTTTTTGAGGCACCGCTCCTTCTAGAAGTCATGGATACTACGAAGTCTCATGTCCATGATGTAGCTGGCTGAGTTTACAACTTTCTGCAGCCCCCATGCCAGATGGTGATGCAGCCAGATGGTGTAATTGGGGATGAATGTGGGTGATCGTGTGTGACAATCATTCAAAGTCATGGAGAGAGACAGCACAGAAGCCATTGAGTCCATGCTCACCATCACAAGTCCCAGTTATATTATTTCCACCCCCCCCACCAGTGGTAGAGATTCTATTACACATCCAACAATTTACAGGGGCCATTTGTCTACTGACCTCCAAGAGCATCACAACCTTGTCACTGGGTTTAGTGGCTTGCGTGCCTCGACGAACCAGAGAACTACGCTGGCTGGACTCAGGGCCTTGTGCTTTGGCTCTTGGTAAAGTCACCCATGCCAAACAGGTCAAAGGGTAGAGGTCAGACTAAGAGTGGTCCACCGGTCCTCCAGGTTCAGGGCTGACAACCCTGACTGTTACAGAAGCAGCAGTGAAGAATCTGAGAGTGACGGTATTCGTAAGCCTCCACCCGGGACTTTCATGGCTGACAGAAGAGAAAACCGAGAGGAAGCTACTACTGACACGATGAAGGAAATGCCGATCACCAGTAGAGATGAAGAAACCCCACGGCTGTCCAGCGGCATAGTGGGCAGTAAGTATTTACCAGCCAAGGCACACCTCTTTGGGACATGGGAGGGAATCAGAGTGCCTGAGTGGACAGGGATGAAGCCCACACAGTCACAGGGTGAACGTACGAATTCCATGCAGACAGTGACGGAAGGTGGAATCGAACCCAGCTCTCTGGGACTGTGAGGCAGTGACTCTACCAGCTGAGCCACCGTGCCGTCTTCAAATACAATAAGAAACATGGAGTGCAACACAGGAGAGCAGTGGCATATAAAAAATGGAGGGACTGGAGATCCAAGACATCAATAATTCCACCCCCCCCAACATATGCCGCTCGAAACACTGAGTTCCTCCAGCATGTTGTTTGTAGCTCCAAACTACAGGACCATATCTTACTTCCAGAAGAAATAAGACCATTAGATATAAATGCAAAATTAGGCCGTCCAGCCCGTCAAGTCTTCTCCACCACTTCATCAAGGCTGATCAATTTTTCCTCTCAGCCCAAATTTCCTGCCTCTGCCAATGTATCATGAATCTATCAAATTCTGCCTTAAATATATGTAAAGACTTCAGCTCCACAGTTATCAAGGCAACAAATTTCACAGATTCACCACTCCCTGGCTAAAGAAATTCCAACTCATCTCCGTTCTAAAAGGACACCCCTCCATTCTGAGGCTGTGTCCTCCGGTCTTAGACTCTCCCACTGTAAGAAACATCCTCTCCACACCCACTCGATCAAGGCCTTTCACTATTTGATAGGTTTCAATGAGGTCACCCCTCATTCTTCGGAATTCTAGTGAAGACAGGCCCAGAGCCATCAAAATCTCCTCATAGGCTAAGCCATTCAATCCTGGAATTGTTTTCGTGAATCTCCTTTGTAACCTCTTCAGTGTCAGCACATCCCTTCTGAGATAGGGGGCCCAAGTGCTTCTTAAATTAAGTGTGACACCTTTATTAGAAATAGTTGGTACACAAATAGACATTTATAATTTTCCTTGCCCACATTAGTAACCTACGCTGAGTGTCAATCCTCCCACCTGCTTCTAAGTAGTTACTTACGAGAAATGACCGCACAAGTTTCCTCCTACGTTTGTTGATCCCAGCTTCTGAATCAGAATACGGATGACATTCAGAAATATCAGGAAGTTCACCTTGGTGTTAAGCAGAAAAATAGATCATCCTGTTAATTGAACTCTTCATCAATTAGAAGTTACAGGTAGCAATTTATTTTTTTATTATTCCTGAAAGTTTTGTAAAACTTTCCCTTTTTATCTTCAGGCCATTTAATATGGAATTACTGAGTCTCATTTTTTCTTTAACTCTACCAACATATTCAATAAAATTTATTTTTGAAATTTCTGCTGTCTAATTTTTGATGTGGTCCTGTTAACTCATTTTTGTAGAAAACTATCATCACTTTATACCTGGGGTCCATGGACCCCCTGCTTAATAGTATTGGTCCATGGCATGAAAAAGGTTGGGCACCCCTGCTTTATACATAGAATTGTAACAAAACATCCCAGGTGCTACAAGCAGAATTAGACTCTTAAGATTAGCTTTAAGATTCAAGTTCAAAGTAAATTTTATTATCAGAGTACTTGTCACTGTGTACAACCCTGAGATTCATTTTCCTGCAAGCTTATTCAGTAAATCTATAGAATAGTAACTATAGCAGGATCAATGCAAGAACAAGTAGAACATAGGAGACAACAACTGTGCAAACACAAACATAAATAAATAGCAGTAAATAACGAGCATGAAATAACAAGATAAAAAGTCCTTAAAGTGAGATAATTGGTTGTGGGAATATCTCAATATCTCAAAGAGCATGGCCTGGATGGTGAGGGTCTTTGATGAGGGATGTTGCTTTCCTACGACAGCTTTATCTTTATTTGTATCAAAACATCAAAACATAGAATGCAATGCACCATTTTGCATCATTGACCAACACAGTCAGAGGATTGTACTGGGGGCAGCCTGCAAGTGTCACCACGATTCTCGCGTGCCCGCAGCTCACAAACCCTAACCGCACGTCGTTGGAATGTGGGAGCACCCGGAGGACATCTACACGCTCCATGGGGAGCTCCTGACAGACACCGGTGGGAATCAAATCCCAATCAGAGGTTGCTGGTGTTGTAAAGCTGATTGAACTTTACTGCGCCGCTCGAGTGAGGGGTATATACCTTTCCCCCAGGCTGGAGTATCTAAAACTAGAGGGTATATATGAGAGGGGAAATATGTGAGATATATATGTGAGAGGGGAAAGATTTAAAGAGAGTTGGGGGGAACTTTTTTTACTCAGAGGGTGGTGGGTATTTGGGACGAGCTGCCAGAGCATACATTAAAGGCAGACAATTACAATGTTTAATAGGTGTATGCATAGGAAAGACTTAGGCTGTCAGGGATACCAACCTTTTTTATGCCATGGGCCCCTACCATTAACCAAGGTGTCTGTGGATTCCTCCTTTAGAGGTATACGGACTAATCACAGGCAAATGGGAGTCACTTGGACAAGTTTTGGGAAGAAAGACCTATACATCTTATGAATTTTTTGTTACCCCGGGCATTAAACCATCCCACAAGCTGGATTGCATTCAGCTTTGGCTGCACTTGCATGAAATGAGCAACTGCTGCACGCTTGTTCTTGCAGAAACATGGCTCCATAACATCATCCATGCACCATCAACCTACAGGCCATGATAGTTGGAAGCATGGGCAGTATTACCAGTATGTATATTTGTTTGTAACTTCTGTTTCCTGCTGTCTTATTTATAAATGTGATCTGAGCTGTGTGTGACTGTTGGTACTGTTCTCCTCACCCTGGCCCAGGAGGAACACTGTTTCATTTGGCTGTGTTCATGTGAACGGTTGGATGACAATTGAACTTGAACTTAACCCATTTTGATTTCAACGGATCAGGTGCTGTTAAGCCGAGTTAATGCTGGCAAACTCCGTTATAACCCATAGACGGAGATAATAGACAAAGAGGTGAAGGAGGACAAAGAATTGGAGAGCTGCTGAGATCTAGGGAAAGAGTTCCCATTCCAAAAATTGATAATCTAAGAAGTATTCCCCCCACCCAGGAGACGCTCTCTTCTCAGTACTACCATCAGGAGTTTGAACAGCCATGCTCAACGTTTTAGGAACAGCTTCCATGAACACGACCTCACCACCTTGCTCTCTTTTGGCACTCTTTTTTCATATATTTCTTATTGCAACATACTTGGAGTACTGTGATCAGCTCTGGTCACCTACCTATCAGTACGATTAAAAGAGTACAGAGAAAATTTACAAGCATGTAGCTAGGAAGGATTGAACAGGTTAGGACTTTATTCCCTGGAGCGTAGGAGAATGAGAGGAGATTTGACAGAGGTGTATAAAATAATGAGGGGTATAGAGAGGGTAAATGCAAGCGCTGGGGTTGGGTGAGACTTGACCTAGAGGTCATAAATTAAAGGTGAAAGGTGAAACGTTTGAGAGGCGGCGAGAGTGTGGAATGAGCTTCCGCACTGGTGGATGTGGATTCGATTCCAACATTTAAGAGGATTTGGATAAGTACATGGATGGGAAGGGTATGGAGGCCTGTGGTCCAGGTGTAGATCAATGGGACTATCACAAATGGATTAACCGGCTTGCTTCTATGCTGTAGTACATTGTCACTGTATGACGATGAATACGTGCCAATGATAATCATTCTGATTCCATTCTCTTTCTCACTCCACATTGCTCTTTGTTGGAGTTCCCTGGTACAGTATATAGCCAACAGAACAGAACAAGAAGGAAAAAAAAGACCACTGGAACCTAAAACACCTCCAAGGGGACCCCAACCTTGTCGTAGGGTTTGGAGGCTTGTGTGCCTCAATGACCCAGAGATCTATGTTGGCTGGAGTCAAGGGCTTGCGGTTTGACTCTTGGTAGGGTCACCCATGCCAAACAGGTCAAAGGGTAGAGACCAGACGAAGAGTGGGCCCCTGGTCCTCCAGGTTCGGGGATTCAGCTTGGGTCTAACAGCCCTGACTGGTCGAAAAAACAATCATTACGGAAACAGCAACGAAGAATTCCGGGGCACAATAAGGACAGACAGAGATGGAAGATCTTCATTGCTGCTTTCAATGGCAGTGGCGTAACAGGCATTTGATGAGGATGATGAACCTAAAATAGTTTGCGTTCTCCATAAATCCTGTTTTGATGTAATTGTGCTGAAGTTTAATTAGTTCAGCACAACACTATAGGGCAAAGGACTTGTTCCTGTGTAGCACTGGTCTAAGCTCTTTGTTCTTGAACTAGTGGCACAAATCGGTACCAAGGGGTTTGATTGAGTGGCCATTACAGAAACGTGGTTACAGAGTGGAGAGAATTGGGAATTAAATATCCAAGGATACTGATTTCTACTGTGTAGAAATAGCAGGAGCTCTGACGGAGATCTTTAAGATGTCATTAGAAACGGGGATTGTGCCGGAGGGTTGGCGTATTGCTCATGTGGTTCCATTGTTTAAAAAGGGTTCTAGAAGTAAGCCTAGCAATTATAGACCTGTCAGTTTGACATCAGTGGTGGGTAAATTAATGGAAAGTATTCTTAGAGATAGTATTAATAATTATCTGGATAGACAGGATCTGATTAGGAGTAGCCAGCATGGATTTGTGCGTGGAAGGTCAAGTTTGACAAACCTTATTGAATTTTTTGAAGAAGTTACGAGGAATGTTGACGAGGGTAAGGCAGTGGATGTAGTCTATATGGACTTCAGCAAAGCCTTTGACAAAGTTCCACATGGAAGGTTAGTTAAGAAGGTTCAGTTGTTAGGTATTAATGCTGGAGTAATAAAATGGATTCAACAGTGGCTAGATGGGAGATGCCAGAGAGTAGTGGTGGATAATTGTTTATCGGGATGGAGGCCGGTGACTAGCGGGGTGCCTCAGGGATCTGTTTTGGGCCCAATGTTGTTTGTAATATACATAAATGATCTGGATGATGGGGTGGTAAATTGGACTAGTAAGTATGCCGATGATACTAAGGTAGGAGGTGTTGTGGATAATGAGGTGGGTTTTCAAAGCTTGCAGGGAGATTTATGCCAGTTAGAAGAATAGGCTGAACGTTGGCAGATGGAGTTTAATGCTGAGAAGTGTGAGGTTCTACATTTTGGCAGGAATAATCCAAATAGAACATACAGGGTAAATGGTAGGGCATTGAGGAATGCAGAGGAACAGAGAGATCTAGGAATAACAGTGCAAAGTTCCCTGAAGGTGGAGTCTCATGTAGATAGGGTGGTGAAGAAGGCTTTTGGAACGCTGGCCTTTATAAATCAAAGCATTGCGGACAGAAGTTGGGATGTAATGTTGAAATTGTACAAGGCATTGGTAAGGCCAAATTTGGAATATTGTGTACAGTTCTGGTCACCGAATTATAGGAAAGATATCAATAAATTAGAGAGAGTGCAGAAACGATTTACTAGGATGTTACCTGGGTTTCAGCACTTAAGTTACAGAGAAAGGTTGAACAAGTTAGGTCTCTATTCGTTAGAGCGTAGAAGGTTGAGGGGGGATTTCATCGAGGAATTTAAAATTTTGAGAGGGATAGATAGAGTTGACGAGAATAGGCTGTTTCCATTGAGAGTAGGGGAGATTCAAATGAGAGGACATGATTTGAGAGTTAGGGGGCAGAAGTTTAAGGGAAACACAAGGGGGTATTTCTTTACTCAGAGAGTGATAGCTGTGTGGAATGAGCTTCCTGTAGAAGTAGTAGAAGCCAGTTCAGTTGTGTCATTTAAGGTAAAATTGGATAGGTAAGACAGGAAAGGAGTGGAGGGTTATGGGCTGAGTGCGGGTAGGTGGGACTAGGTGAGATTAAGGGTTCGGCACGGACTAGGAGGGCCGAGATGGCCTGTTTCCGTGTTGTGATTGTTATATGGTTATATGATACCAAGTAACAAGGAAGTATAAGCACAAGGTGGGGGGAGGTAGCGCTCTTAATTAAAGATGAGATCAGGGCAATAGTGAGAGACAATACAAGATCGAAGGAGCAGAATGTTGAATCCATCTGGGTAGAGATTAGGAATAGTAAAGGGAAAAAATTCACTGGTGGGAGTTGTCTATCGGCCACCGAATAACATTACAGTGGCACAGGCAGTAAACCGAGAATTATCCGAGGCATGTGAGAATGGAACAACAGTTATCATGGGGGACTCTAACGCACATAGGTTGGGTGAATCAAGTTGGTCAAGGCAGTCTTGAGGAGGACTCCATAGAATGCATCCATGATGGCTTTCTTGAGCAGCATGTTACTGAACCTACAGGGGAATGTGCTATCTTAGGTCTGGTCCTGTGCAATGAGACTGGTAAAATTAGTGATCTTGTAGTTAGGGATCCTCTCTGAAAGAGTGATCACAGTGTGAATGAGTTTCTCATACAAATGAAGGGTGCAATAGTTCAATCTAAAACCAGTGAATTTTGCCTAAACAATGGAGATTACAATGGGATAAGGAAGGATTTGGCTAGTGTAGACTGTGAACACAGGCTGTATGGTGGGAGGTTGAGGAACAGTGGAAGACATTCAAAGAGATTTTTCACAGTGTTCAACAAAAGTATATTCCAGTTAAAGGTGAGGACAGTAAGGGTGGGAGAGCCAGCCTTGGATAACTAAGGAAATATAAGAAGGCATCAAACTAAAAGCCCATGCATACAAAGCCACCTAGTGGGAACTGGAAGATCAGGAAAACTTTAAAACAACAAGTAACCACTAAGTGAGAAATAAATAAAGGGAAGATAGTGAAAATAAACTAGCACAAATTATAAAAACAGTTAGTAAATGTTTAAAGCGAAAAAGGGTGGCTAAAATGAAGGTAGGTCCCTTGGAGGACGAGAAGGGGGAATTGATATTGGGCAATGAGGAAGTGGCAGAGGCTTTGAATGACTATTTTGTGTCAGTTTTCACGGTGGAAAACACATCTGACATGCCAAACAGAGACGTTATGGATGTGATGGGAGGCGAGGACCTCGATACTATAGCTATCACTAAAGAGGGAGTGCTGAGCAAACTTGAGGGCCTGAAGATAGACAAGGCCCCTGGTTCTGACGGAATGCACCCCAGGGTGCTGAAGGAAATGGCCGAGGTTATAGTGGAGGCTTTGGTGATGATTTACCAAAATTCTCTGGACTCTGGGCAAGTCCTGGCAGATTGGAAGATGGTAAATGTCACACCACTGTTCAAGAAAGGATGTAGGCAAAAGGCAGGTAACTATAGGCCAGTTAGTTTAACATCTGCAGTTGGGAAAATGCTTGAAGCTATCATTAAAGAAGGAATAGTGAGGCATCTGGAAAGAAAGGGATCCATCAGGCAGACGCAGGATGGATTCAGCAAAGGCAGGTCTTGTTTGACAAACTTACTGGAGTTCTTTGAGGATATAACGAGCGCAGCGCATAGAGGGGAACAGTTGGACATTATTGACTTGGATTTCCAGAAGGCGTTTGATGAGGTGCCACACAAAAGATCCATAAGATAAGGATGCATGGAGTTGAGGGTGATGTATTAACATGGACAGAGGATTGGTTAACTAATAGAAAGCAGAGAGTTGGGATCCATGTGTGTTACACTGGTTGGCAATCAGTGGTGAGTGATGTCCCTCAGGGGTCGGTGCTAGGCCCGTAACTGTTCACAATATACATTAGCGACCTGGAAGGGGGGACCGAGTGTAGCGTACTGAAGTTTGCTGATGATACTAAATTGAGTGGATAAGCAAATTGTGCAGAAGATATGGAGAGACTGCAGAGAGATATAGATAGGTTAAGTGAGTGGACAGGGGTCTGGCAGATGGAATACGATGTTAGTAAGTGTGAGGTCATCCACTTTGGAAGGAAAAATTAAAGAGCAGATTATTATTAGAAGTTCGAGGCATAGAGTTATTTAAAATGAATTCATAGACAATGGGAAGCCCTTCAGCCCACAATATTGTGACAACCTTTTGACCTACTCCAAGATCAATCTAACCTTTTCCTCCCACACAGTCCTCAATTTTTCTTTCATCTTTGTGACTAAGTTTCTTAAATGCCCCTAACGTATCTGCCTCTACCTCATCTGGCAGAACGTTCCACTCACCCACCACTCTCCGTGTAAAAAAACACTTAACTCTGGCATCCTCCCTGTGCTTTTGTCCAATCGCCTTAAAATGACTGCCCCTTGTTTTAGATCGTGTACTGTTGTGATGAAATAATCTGCCCGGATGGCACGCAAGACAAACTTGCAGATTACCTCACGACACGAGACGATAAACCAATTTAACTCAGCTTACTTTAAGTTATTTTATTTATTGAGATACAATGTGGAACTGGCCCTTCTAGTGCTTTGAGCCATGCCACACAACAATCCCGATTCGATCCGAGCCTCATCAGGGGACAATTCACAGTGATCAATTAACCTATTGACTGGAAGGTCTTTGGACTGCGGGAGGAAACTCAAGTGGTCACAGGGAGAATGTACTAACTCCTTACAGACCATGGTAGGAATGCTTAATACAAACCTGGGTATAATAAATCATCAAACTTCACACATTTACTCATTTAGTTTTTAAAAAATAAAAATTTTGACTTACGACAACTGGAAGCAACATCACGCCTCTTATGGTCCACCAGGTATATTGGCTCCTATTGTTCTCCCAACATCTGGAAAGGAAGCAAACTGTTATAAAGATTAGCAATTTTGTGCAGAGTAACACACACCAAATGTGGAAGGAACTCAGCAGGTCAGGCAGCATTGATGGGAGGGAATAAACAGATGATGTTTCAGGCAGAGACCCTTCATCCAGACTGGAAAGGAAGGGGGAAGAAGCCAGAATGAGATGGTGTGGGGAGGGGAAGGAGTACAAGCTGGCAAAACTGAGACCAAGTGAGGGGGAAGGTGGGGAGAAGCAAGAAGTTGGGAGGTGATAGGTGGAAGAGGTAAAGAGCTGAAGAAGAAGGAATCTGATAGGAGAGGGCAGTGGACCATGCAGGAAAGGGAAGGAACAGAGACAGCAGAGAGAGGTGATAGGCAGCTGATGAGAAGAGTGACAGTGAAAGGGGAGACAGAATGGGAAATGGAGAAAGAGAAGAGGGACGGGGGGGGGGGAGGAGTTTCCTCTCCAATCAGATGCACAAGTGTACAGACTGTGTGATTAATTGTGTATGCAGAAGACACCCCAGGTGAATTTCTTCTTCAAATGCCCCACCCCTGCACTCCTGCCCTGTCCATTCAGAAAGCATGCTGGCTTTCAATAATCACAAGCATCACGTATGCCAGTGATATTAAACCTGACTGATTCTGACTGAATAAACACGAGGAAATCTGCAGATGCTGGAAATTCAAAAAACACACACAAAATGCTGGTGGAACACAGCAGGCCAGGCATCATCTATAAGGAGAAGCACTGTCGACGTTTTGGGCCGAGACCCTTCACCAGGACTAACCGAAAGGAAAGATAGTAAGAGATTTGAAAGTAGAGGGGGGAGGGGGAAATGCAAAATGATCAGAGAAGACCGGAGGGGGGTGGGGTGAAGCCAAGAGCTGGAAAGGTGATTGGCAAAAGTGATACAGAGCTGGAGAAGGGAAAGGATCATGGGACGGGAGGCCTCGGGAGAAAAAAAGGGGGGAGGGGAGCACCAGAGGGAGATGGAGAACAGGCAAGGAGTGATGGGCAGAGAGAGAGAAAAAACAAAAATGGGGACCTGATGCAGACTGGGAGACCGTTTCGCTGAACACCTATGCTTTGTCCACCAGAGAAAGCAGGATCTCCCAGTGGCCACACATTTTAATTCCATGTCCCATTCCCATTCTGATATGTCTATCCATGGCCTCCTCTACTGTCAAGATGAATCCAAACTCAGGTTGGAGGAACAACACCTTACATACCGGCTGGGTAGCCTCCAACCTGATGGCAATAACATTGACTTCTCTAACTTCCGTTAATGCCCCTCCTCCCCTTCTTACCCCATCCCTGACATATTTAGTTGTTTGTTTTTTCTCTCTCTGCCCATCACTCTGCCTGTTCTCCATCTCCTTCTGGTGCTCCCCCCCTCCTCCTTTCTCCCGAGGCCTCCCGTCCCATGATCCTTTCCCTTCTCCAGCTCTGTGTCACTTTTGCCAATCACCTTTCCAGCTCTTAGCTTCATCCCACCCCCTCCGGTCCTCTCCTATCATTTCACATTTCCCCCTCCCCCCACTACTTTCAAATCTCTTACTATCTTTCCTTTCGGTTAGTCCTGACGAAGGGTCTCAGCCCAAAACGTCGACAGCGCTTCTCCCTATCGATGCTGCCTGGCCTGCTGCGTTCCACCAGCACTTTGTGTGTGTTGATTCTGACTGATCCCTGTGGCTCACCAATGAACACAGGCCTCCAATCATTAAAACAAAGCTTCACTACTGTCATACCTCGCATTCAGTCCTCTGTGCACTTCCAGATAAAGTCCGTGACAGCTGAGGCATACTCTTCGAGGTGAGCTGCTGAGTCCTTGAATACCAACCAGTCCACCGATTCAAAGCAGTCACAGAGGACCTCATCCGTTTCCTCTGTCCAACGCGACAGGGGGTGAATTCCTGTGGCAGATAGTAGGGACGACACTTCACCGACAGATGTTCCAGGTCCGGACTGCAGGAGCTTGTCAGTGCCACTGTGTCCGAGCACCACGCAGGGTTGATCAGTAGGCAGACTCCACCTCCCTTCGTCTTGCCAGAAGACGCTGTGCGGTCCATCGGATGGATCGAAAATCCCTCTGGTCGGATGGCACAGTTGGGGGTGGCAGGGGAGAACCAGGTCTCTGTGAAACAGAACACACAGCAGTTCTGCATCTCCCTGCAGTAGGTGAGTCTCTGGAACCTGGGTCTTCTCACTCAGATCTGCAGCTGGATCTCCAACTTCCTCACAGACAGGACCCAGGCTGTAAAACTAAGGGACAAGCTCTCCTGTACAATCACTCTGAGCCCCGGTGCCCTACAAGGCTGTGTACTCAGCCCCCTGCTGTACTCACTGTACACCCATGACTGTGTAGCCAAGTTTCCATCGAACTCTATATATAAGTTTGCTGATGACATCACAATTGTCAGCCGTATCTCAGGTAATGATGAGTCTGAGTACAGAGAGGAAATTAAGAACCTGGTGGCATGGTGCGAAGACAATAACCTATCCCGCAACGTCAGCAAGACGAAGGAACTGGTTGTTGACTTCAGAAGGAGTAGCGGACCGCACAACCCCATCTACATCGGTGGTGCACAGGTGGAACAGGTCAAAAGCTTTAAGTTCCTCGGGGTGAATATCACAAATGACCTGACTTGGTCTAACCAAGCAGAGTCCACTGCCAAGAAGGCCCACCAGCGCCTTTACTTCCTGAGAAAGCTGAAGAAATTTGGCCTGTCCCCTAAAACCCTCACTAATTTTTATAGGTGCACCGTAGAAAGCATTCTTCTAGGATGCATCACAACCTGGTATGGAAGTTGTCCTGCCCAAGACCGGAAGAAGCTGCAGAAGATCGTGAACATAGCCCAGCACATCACACAAACCAATCTTCCATCCTTGGACTCACTTTACATCGCATGCTGTCGGAGCAGTGCTGCCAGGATAATCAAGGACACGACCCACCCAGCCAACACACTTTTTGTCCCTCTTCCCTCCGGGAGAAGGTTCAGGAGCTTGAAGACTCATACGGCCAGATTTGGGAACAGCTTCTTTCCAACTGTGATAAGACTGCTGAACGGATCCTGACCCGGATCTGGGCCGTACCTCCCAAATATCCGGACCTGACTTGCACTACCTGACTTTCCCTTTTATATTTTCTAATTCTGATTTATAATTTAAATTGTTTATTATATTTACTTGGATTTTTACTTCAGGGAGCACAAAGCGCAGAATCAAATATCGCTGTAATGATTGTACACTCTAGTATCAATTGTTTGGTGACAATAAAGTAAAGGTACGTGTGGGACTCGAGGGACTGAGTAATGGAAAGAGATTGGAGTTACGGGGAGAGGTCGGTCAGTGACTGAGTTACGGGGAGAGGTCGGTCAGAGACTGAGTTACGGGGAGAGGTCGGTCAGACTGAGTTACGGGGAGAGGTCGGTCAGAGACTGAGTTACGGGGAGAGGTCGGTCAGTGACTGAGTTACGGGGAGAGGTCGGTCAGTGACTGAGTTACGGGGAGCGGTCGGTCAGACTGAGTTACGGGGAGAGGTCGGTCAGAGACTGAGTTACGGGGAGCGGTCGGTCAGTGACTGAGTTACGGGGAGAGGTCGGTCAGTGACTGAGTTACGGGGAGAGGTCGGTCAGACTGAGTTACGGGGAGAGGTCGGTCAGTGACTGAGTTACGGGGAGAGGTCGGTCAGACTGAGTTACGGGGAGAGGTCGGTCAGACTGAGTTACGGGGAGAGGTCGGTCAGTGACTGAGTTACGGGGAGAGGTCGGTCAGTGACTGAGTTACGGGGAGAGGTCGGTCAGTGACTGAGTTACGGGGAGCGGTCGGTCAGACTGAGTTACGGGGAGAGGTCGGTCAGTGACTGAGTTACGGGGAGCGGTCGGTCAGTGACTGAGTTACGGGGAGAGGTCGGTCAGTGACTGAGTTACGGGGAGAGGTCGGTCAGTGACTGAGTTACGGGGAGAGGTCGGTCAGACTGAGTTACGGGGAGCGGTCGGTCAGACTGAGTTACGGGGAGAGGTCGGTCAGTGACTGAGTTACGGGGAGAGGTCGGTCAGTGACTGAGTAACGGGGAGAGGTCGGTCAGACTGAGTTACGGGGAGAGGTCGGTCAGAGACTGAGTTACGGGGAGAGTCGGTCAGTGACTGAGTTACGGGGAGAGGTCGGTCAGACTGAGTAACGGGGAGAGGTCGGTCAGACTGAGTTACGGGGAGAGGTCGGTCAGTGACTGAGTAACGGGGAGAGGTCGGTCAGTGACTGAGTAACGGGGAGAGGTCGGTCAGTGACTGAGTAACGGGGAGAGGTCGGTCAGTGACTGAGTTACGGGGAGAGGTCGGTCAGTGACTGAGTTACGGGGAGAGGTCGGTCAGACTGAGTAACGGGGAGAGGTCGGTCAGACTGAGTTACGGGGAGAGGTCGGTCAGTGACTGAGTTACGGGGAGAGTCGGTCAGTGACTGAGTTACGGGGAGAGGTCGGTCAGTGACTGAGTTACGGGGAGAGGTCGATCAGACTGAGTTACGGGGAGAGGTCGGTCAGTGACTGAGTTACGGGGAGAGGTCTGTCAGAGACTGAGTTACGGGGAGAGGTCGGTCAGTGACTGAGTTACGGGGAGAGGTCGGTCAGACTGAGTTACAGGGAGAGGTCGGTCAGTGACTGAGTTACGGGGAGAGGTCGGTCAGAGACTGAGTTACGGGGAGAGGTCGGTCAGTGACTGAGTTACGGGGAGAGGTCGGTCAGTGACTGAGTTACGGGGAGAGGTCGGTCAGTGACTGAGTTACGGGGAGAGGTCGATCAGTGACTGAGTTACAGGGAGAGGTCGGTCAGACTGAGTTACGGGGAGAGGTCGGTCAGTGACTGAGTTACGGGGAGAGGTCGGTCAGTGACTGAGTTACGGGGAGAGGTCGGTCAGTGACTGAGTTACGGGGAGAGGTCGGTCAGTGACTGAGTTACTGGGAGAGGTCGGTCAGACTGAGTTACGGGGAGAGGTCGGTCAGTGACTGAGTTACGGGGAGAGGTCGGTCAGACTGAGTTACGGGGAGAGGTCGGTCAGTGACTGAGTTACGGGGAGAGGTCGGTCAGTGACTGAGTTACGGGGAGAGGTCGATCAGTGACTGAGTTACGGGGAGAGGTCGGTCAGACTGAGTTACGGGGAGAGGTCGGTCAGTGACTGAGTTACGGGGAGAGGTCGGTCAGACTGAGTTACGGGGAGAGGTCGGTCAGACAGAGTTACGGGGAGAGGTCGGTCAGACAGAGTTACTGGGAGAGGTCGGTCAGTGACTGAGTTACGGGGAGAGGTCGATCAGTGACTGAGTTACGGGGAGAGGTCGGTCAGTGACTGAGTTACGGGGAGAGGTCGGTCAGTGACTGAGTTACGGGGAGAGGTCGATCAGTGACTGAGTTACGGGGAGAGGTCGGTCAGACTGAGTTACAGGGAGAGGTCGGTCAGTGACTGAGTTACGGGGAGAGGTCGATCAGAGACTGAGTTACGGGGAGAGGTCGATCAGTGACTGAGTTACGGGGAGAGGTCGATCAGTGACTGAGTTACGGGGAGAGGTCGATCAGAGACTGAGTTACGGGGAGAGGTCGGTCAGTGACTGAGTTACGGGGAGAGGTCGGTCAGTGACTGAGTTACGGGGAGAGGTCGGTCAGTGACTGAGTTACGGGGAGAGGTCGATCAGACTGAGTTACGGGGAGAGGTCGGTCAGTGACTGAGTTACGGGGAGAGGTCGATCAGTGACTGAGTTACGGGGAGAGGTCGGTCAGTGACTGAGTTACGGGGAGAGGTCGGTCAGTGACTGAGTAACGGGGAGAGGTCGGTCAGTGACTGAGTAACGGGGAGAGGTCGGTCAGTGACTGAGTTACGGGGAGAGGTCGGTCAGTGACTGAGTTACGGGGAGAGGTCGGTCAGTGACTGAGTTACGGGGAGAGGTCGGTCAGTGACTGAGTTACGGGGAGAGGTCGGTCAGTGACTGAGTTACGGGGAGAGGTTGGTCAGACTGAGTTACGGGGAGAGGTCGGTCAGTGACTGAGTTACGGGGAGAGGTCGGTCAGTGACTGAGTTACGGGGAGAGGTCGATCAGTGACTGAGTTACGGGGAGAGGTCAAGCAGATTAGAACTTTTCTTATTGAAGCCTCCGTGAATGTGCTGTGATCTTTCAGATCTTGATACTGTGAGAGGTATCTATCCAGCCTATCGGGGGGAAACCCACACAGGCTCAGGGATAACGTACAAACTCCTTACAGACAGCTGAGTTGAATCCTACACGACCGTGATGCCCAAACATTACCCACCGTTACCTGAAAATTTTTGTAATTCCATTCTCAGATACCAGAAGGTGTGAAATCACTTATGTAGTGTAATGTGATGCATCATGCAAAAAAAGCTCACCAGCATAGAATCTGCTTTTAGAAATAATTTTCACTTACCGTACATTGTCAGTAAACCTCTTTAGGATGACCCAGATTGTTACTACAACACTCGGTGTACCTGTTGTGAGGAAGACGTGAAAATCTGATCAGGGAAGAGTCATTGTGCAATGCCACAGCTTTCTGATTGGATATTTGTCACTGCTATCCAGCAGTTAGAATCGGGCACTAGTAGCTGACATTTTTCCCCCTCCCTGAATGCTGTCGTCCCTGTCCCATGCTCGTACCCCTGTCTTAGCTCCACCCCTTTGCTTGGGTTGCTCTGAAGAGTGAAGATAGTTTAAGGGGATGAGGAGAGTGGTAGCCAGGGAAGTTGGGGACAGCCAGCCGATCTTCTTCATTCAAAAGTTGTATAAAACTTCCCCTGCTCCCCTTCTCTGCCAATGTGTGCTGCTTTAATGATCAAGAACTGGTCAAAATCTTTACTGATTTGAATTGTGAAGGAAGATTAGATTTTTAAGAAAATGATTAGTTCTTCTTGTCACATGGACAGTGAAATGTGTGTCTTTTGTCAGTGAGGATGGATCTGGGGGCAGCCCACAAGAGTGGCCAGGCTTCCAGAGCCAACTTACTGACCCTCACCCGTACGTCTTTGAAAGGAGCAGCTGGTGGAAATCCACACAGTGACAAACTCTTTACTGACAGTCGTGGGGTTTGAAACCCTCCCCCCCCAATCTTACAGCTGGTGCTGCAAAGCATTGAGCTAACCGCTAACCTACCCTGACACAGAAATCACATCCCACCCCGGCTTTCACAAGAGAAATAAATGCTCCGGCCCCTCCCAAGGCGAGCGAACCACCACCGTCCCCCCAAGCCCCGAAGCAGGAAAGAAGACTGGAAGTACCAACCCCAGCCGATCAGGCAGTAGCACCAGAAGTACTTGGTGTGGGACACGAAGGTGAGGCTGAGCAGCAACTGCAGGTACAGCCCTTCCACCAGAAACCACGAGCTGTTAGCCAGAATGCTAAAATGAAAGAACACAATGGCTCCTTTGCACGTGACCTGCAGGGCCAGAAGACGAGCAGTGAGTTACACTGGGCCACCCACCTCATGGTCCTCACCCTGTCACAGAGGGTGTGCAGTGGCCTCAGCCCAATACACCACAGGCACATCCCTCCCCACCACCAGGAGGCGCTGCCTCAAAGAGAGCAGCGTCCACCATCAAACACCCTCACCACCTGGGTCGTGCCACCTTCTCGCAGCGGACAGCGGGCACGAGGTACCGAAGCCTGAAGTCCCACACGACCATGTTCAACTACAGCTACATCCCTTCAACAACGTGGCCCTTGAACCAACCTTCGTAACCCTAATCGCTAGTTTAATGAGGAAACTATGTTCTGTGTCAACCTTGACTGACGAAGGCACAGAGAACACAACAGCACTTATCGGTTGTGACAGCCAATATAAACCGACTCCAGGATCAATCTAACCCTTCCCTCCTGCACAGCCCATAAACCTCCATTTTTCTAAATGTGCCTACCGAAGGGTTTTTAAAATATATCTAACGCATTTGCCTCTAACACCACCCTAATAGAGCAGCACATTCCACTACCCACCACTCTCTGTAAACGTCCTACCCCCTGACATCCCCAATAAACTTGCTCCACTCACCTTCAACAGATGCTCTCTGGTATTAAAACTACTGTCTGCAGCCCACGGAACGTCACCAATCATCACCGTCGCCATCTTGTTATTATCCCTCAACCATCAGGCTCTTCAACCAGTGGGGATAACTTGCCCCATCACTGAAATGTTCCCACAACCTATGGACTCACTTTCCAGCACTCCCATGTTCTCAATATTTATTGCTTATTTATTTATTTATTATTATTATTATTTCTTTGTTTTTGTATTTGCAGTTTGTTGACTTTTGCACACCGGTTGAATGCCCAAGTTGGTGTGGTTTTTTTTATTGATTCTGTTATGGATTTATTGAGTATGCCCACAAGAAAATTAATCTCAGGGTTGACGAATCTATGGTGATGTGTGTACTTTGATAATAACTTTACTTTGAACTTTGGTATTAGCTACCTTTGGGAAAAGGCCACTGGCTGTCTGCTTTCTCTGTGCGTCTTATCATCTTGTACACCTCTATCAAGTCACCTTTCATCCTCCAATGAGAAAAGCCCGAGCTCACTCAACCTATCCTCATAAGACGTGCTCCCTGATTCAGGCGGTACATCTCCCCTGCACCTTCCTGAAGCTTCCAGATCCCAAGACCATAAGGCCATCAGACACAGGAGCAGAATTCGGCCATTTGGCCCATTGAGTCTGCTCCACCATTCCATCATGGCTGACATACTATCCCTCTCAGCCCAAATCTCCTGCCTTCTCCCCATAACCTTTGATACCCTGACTAATCAAGAGCCCATCAGCCTCCAATATTAATATGCCCAATGACTTGTCCTCCACAGCTGTCTGTGGCAATGAATTCCAGAGATGCCCCACCATCTGGCTCCTCAGATGTCTCACCCTCCTCACATCTGTTCCAAAGGGACACCCTTCTATTCTGAGGCTGTGTCCTCTGGTCCTAGACTCCCCACTAATGGAACCATCCTCCCCATGTCCACTCAATCTAGGCCTTTCAATATTCAATGGGTTTCAATGAGATCCTTCTCATTCTTCTAAATTCCTCATTCTCTTAAATCTTTCCTATAACCAGGTGACTGGAAATGAACACAATGCTCCAAGTGTCAACTGGTTCCCTGGGGAGAAACTCTACAACATCCGAATAGAAGCTGTGGAACCTTCCGACTGACAGAGTCTCGGTTCTGGTAAATGTGGAAATCCCATCATCGGTAAGATGCAGAGGGAGATCATACCGTGGGAGCAGCGCAGCGGTTGTCATTGCTGGAGAACAAGACAATGTCCTTGATGAAGGACGACATCGCTCGGAGGATAAAGGAGATAAAGAAGTTCACGTGGATGTAGTTCCGAGTGCAGTGCAATTTCCTGAGTGGGGAGAGACACGTAATTAGTCACACATGAGATGCATTGAACAAGAGCAATTCTGCACTGCCAACATGGAGAGTATCCTCACATCAGCTATTACTGTCTGGTTGGTGCAGCATCCTCTCACAACGTACAAAAACTGTCAGGCCATTGTCTGCAGTCTACCATCGCTGCCGATAAACAAGTGGGCTGGAAAAATCATTGCGGACATGTCCCATCCTGCAAGCTGCCTTTTCCAAAAGCTCCCTTCTGAAAAGTGCGACTGGGCTATTGAAACAAAAATCTCATACTATCCTAAAAGTTTTTTCCCCCAAGCAATTAATTTGATCAACCATTCTAGTTACTCACCCCACTCCTCTCTATTACCCCAGTCACTGCACTGATAACACTTTAAACCACTTTTTATAAGGCTGTTTACATTGTAAATACATGCTGGTATTTATGCGTCTATGCACATTTTATTCCGGATCCGTACTTTAACCCTGAACTTTATATTTTATATGTTTTTTATTCTTTATAATTACTTAATGTTGTCTTTTGTTACATGTCATGCCAACATACTGCAACAGATTCCTAATACATGTGAATGTATATGGCAAATAAAGCTGATCCCTGAAGTCACAATAGTAAATGTTTCAAAGCTCTTACCTGAAGGCCGTGAAGATTATAATAGCAGAAACCAAGGCAATTATGGATGTTGCATATCCGGCAGTGTACACTTGTTTCAAGAAGAGAAGCGAGGAAACCTAGTTGAATGATAAAAATACATTTTCAAAGGTGTGTCATGTCAAACAAGCAAGTTGTTTCAGAGAAGAGTACAAGTTAGAGAGCAGTTAGACTCTAGAACCATAGAACACTACAGCACAGTACAGGCCCTTCAGCCCTCCATGTTGTGCTGACCCATATAATCCTTAAAAAAAAGTACTAAACCCACATTACCCCATAACCCACTATTTTCCTTTCATCTATGTGCCTGTCCAAGAGGCTCTTAAATACCCCTAATGTTTTAGCCTCCACCACCATTCCTGGCAAGTCATTCCAGGCACCCACAACCCTGTGTAAAAAAACTTACCCCTGATGTCTCCCCTAAACTTCCCTCCCTTAATTTTGTACATATGCCCTCTGGTGTTTGCTATTGGTGCCCTGGGAAACAGGTACTGACTATCCACCCTATCTATGCCTCTCATAATCTTGTAGACCTCTATCAAGTCCCCTCTCATCCTTCTATGCTCCAAAGAGAAAAGTCCCAGCTCTGCTAACCTTGCTTCATATGACTTGTTCTCCAATCTAGGCAACATCCTGATAAATCTCCTCTGCACCCTCTCCATTGCTTCCACATCCTTCCTATAATGAGGTGACCAGAATTGAACACAATACCCTAAGTGCGGTCTCACCAGAGATTTGTAGAGTTGCAACATGACCTCTCTACTCTTGAACTCAATCCCCCTGTTAATGAAGCCTAGTATCCCATAGGCCTTCTTAACTACCCTATCAACCCGTCCAGCGACTTTGAGGGATGTATGGATTTGAACTTCAAGGTCCCTCTGTTTATCCCCACTCTTAAGCAACCGACCATTAACCCTGTACTCAGCCTTCTGGTTTGTCCTTCCAAAATGCATCATCTCACACTTATCTGGATTGAACTCCATCTGCCACTTTTCTGCCCAACTCTGCATCCTGTCTATATCCTCTTGTAACCTTCGACAACCCACAGCTCCATCCACAACTCCTCCAATCTTCGTGTCATCCGCAAACTTACTCACCTATCCTTCCGCCTCTTCATCCAGGTCATTTTATAAAAATCACAAAGAGCAGGGGTCCCAGGACAAATCCTTGTGGCACTCCACTAGTCACCAACCTCCAGGCAGAATACTTTCCCTCCACTACTACCCTCTGCTTTCTTCCTGTAAGCCAATTTTTTATCCAAACAGCCAAGGTTCCTCTGATCCCATGCCTCATGACTTTCTGGATGAGTCTCTCGTGGGGCACCTTGTCAAATACCTTGCTAAAATCCATGCAGACCACATCTACCACCCTACCCTCATTAATTTCTTTTGTTACCTCTTCAAAAAACTCAATTAGGCTCATGAGCCACGACCTTCCCTTCACAAAGCCATGTTGACTATCCATGAATAGACTGTACTTCTCCAAATGCTCATAGATCCTATCCTTAAAAATCCTTTCCAATAATTTGCAGACCACTGACATGAGACTCACCAGTCTATAGTTTTCAGGATTCTCCCCTATTACCTTTTTTTAAACAAGAGAACTACATTTGCCATTCTCCAATCCTCCGGCACCTCCCCTGCAGCCAAAGAGGATTCAAAGATCATAGCTACTGCTCCAGCGATCTCTTCTCTCACTTCCCACAGCAGCCTGGGGTATTTTACATCTGGCCCTGGGGACTTATCAATCTTGATGATTTTAAGAAGATCCAACACTTCTTCCTTAATCTCCACATTGTCCACCACACGGACCTGCTCTATTTCGACCTCACCCTGATCAAGGTCCTTTTCACTTGTGAATACTGAAGCAAAGTATTCATTTAGGACCTCCCCAACTCCTCCGCCTCCAGGCAAATGTTGCCTTCTTTATCCTTCAGCAGCCCCACCTTCATTCTTCCTCATCCTTCTGTTCTTCACATTTGCACAGAACGCCTTGGGGTTCTCCTTAATCCTACAAGACAAGGCCTTCTCATGCCCCCTTCGAGCTCTCCTAAATCCTTTCTTAAACTCCTTCCGGGCTACCCTATATTTCTCATAGCCCCTCCTACTTCCTGCTTCCTATATCTAACATATGCTTCCTTTTTCCTCTTGATGAGTTGCCTCACATGTTTCGTCAGCCACAGTTCCCTTTCCCCACCATTTTTTCCTTGTCTCAGTGGGACAAACCTATCCTGAACCCAGCTCAAGTGGTCCCTAAACTTCCTCCACATTACTTGTGTGCTTTCCCCTTTGAACATCTGTTTCCAATTTGCTCTTGCTAGTTCCTGCCTCATCCCTTCAAAGTTAGCCCTTCCCCAGTTAAGCACTTTCCCATTTTGTCTGTTTGTATCCCTTTCCAGAGCTATGCTGAAGCTAAGGGAGTTGTGGTCACTCTCACCAAAATGCTCCCCCACCAAGAGGTCTGTCACCTGACCAGGTTCATTACCCAGAACTAGATCCAGTATGGCCTCTCCTCCCGTCCGCCGGTCCACATACTGTGTCAGGAATCCTTCTTGAACACACCTGACAAATTCAACCCCATCTATCCCCCTTGCACTCAGGAGGTGCCAGTCAATATAAGGGAAGTTGAAATCACCCAGAACTACTACCCTGGATTTCCTGCTCCATTCTAAAATCTGCCTGGTTATCTGCTCCTCTGTGTCCCGAGGGCTATTTGGGGGCCTGTAGACTACTTCCAGCACAGTGACTGATCCCTTCCTATTTCTGACTTCCACCCACACTGACTCAGTGGACACTCCCTCTGCAGCATCCTCCCTTTCTACAGCTGTGATACTATCCCTGACCAGTAATGCTACTCCTTCCCCCGGCCCATTTCTACCTCCCATCCTACTCCTTTTAAAACACCTCAACTCCCATTCCTGCATCAGCCAATCCTGCACTTCCTCCAGTCAAGTTTCAGTAACGGCCAGAACGTCATAGTTCCACATACTGGTCCATGCTCTAAGTTCATCCCCTTTATTCCTAATACTCCTAGCATTGAAATAGACACATTTCAACCCCTCTAACTGGCTACATTTATGTTTTGTTCCCTGCCTGTCCTTCCTCACCAACTCAGAACACATAGCATAATGCCCTTGTCCTTTTACCCGAATCTCTGCACTCACATTCTGATTCCCACCCCCCTGCCAAACTAGTTTAAACCCTCCCCAACAGCTGTAGCAAACCTGCCCGCCAGACTTGTTGACTAATTGAGCCTGTTCCACCATCCAAAGAGGTCACATCTCTAGGAAGTTTGGATGGCATCATCACCTGGTGTGGATGGGCCACTGCACAAAGCTGCAGAGGGTTGTAAACTCAGCCACCTCCATTGTGGGCACAAGCCTCCCGACCATCAAAGACATCTTCAAAAGCCATGCCTCAAGATGACCGCATCCATACGAGCAACCTTCAGTATCCGGGACATGCCCTCATCCCATTACTACCATCAAGGAGGAGGTACAGGATCCTCAAGATGTGCACTCAATGCTTTAGGAACAGCTTCTTCTCCTCCTTCATTATATTTCTGAATGGACAAAGAATCCATGTACACTTCCTCACTTTTTTTTGTTCTCTTTTTGCACTACTTATTTTATTTATTTATTGTAATTTATGATATTTTATTATTTATTGCACTGTACCGCTGCTGCAAAACAACAAAGGGACCCTCTATACCAGATGCAGCCACTTAGTGTTGTCCGTGGTAAGTCTGTAGTGATTCTGAACTCACTTTGATTCTTCTACCTCCAGGGATGCTGCTCGACCTGCTGACTTCCTTCAGCAGTTTGTTGCTTTGCTCCAGATTCCGTTTGGCCATTCTCTGCTGACCGCCCTCGCTAACGGGGCATTTTCACCCACAGAACTGCCTCTCAACGGATGTTTTTTCACACCATTCTCTGTAAACTCTAGAGACTGTCATATATGAAAATCCCAGGAAATCAGCACTTTGAGATACTCAAACCACCCCATCTGACACCAACAATCATTCCAGGGTCAAAGTCACTTAAATCATATTTCTTCCTCAATCTGATGTTTGGTCTGAACAACAACTGAACCTCTTGACTATATCTGTATGCCTTTATGCATTGAGTTGGTGTCACAAGATTGACTGATTAGATATTTGCATTAAGGAGCAGGTATACACGTGTACCTAATGAGGTGAACACTGTGTACATTTATGAGAATCTGAACTTGTTCAATCTCGAGAGCTCTTCAACTCCATTAGATGCATCTATCAAGCTGGTCTTGTCACTGTAATACTCGAGACTTGACGAATTATATATTTCCTTCATTCAAGTTAAGCCTGTTCTAACATCTTTACATAATAATATTCATCTAGATGTTTGAGGTGATGATGCATGAAATAAGGCTGTCATTAAGACTGCAGATGTTTCAGAGTGACAGGTGCTGTTTGTCATCTAGATCACCAAGCTGGACGAGAATGTACAAGGATAGTTAATGAGTTTTCTGACGTCACTGGGGTATCAGAATCAGGTTTATCGTCACTGGAATATGTCGTGAATTGGACATTACGGAAAGAATTTTAGCTCTGAATCCTTGTCAAAATGGTTTAGTAGCTGTAACTTATAATATGATTATGAATATACAGTCAGATGTATCAGAAAAAATTAAGAAGGAATGGGAAGAAGAACTTCATTGTCTTATATCCATTGAGCAATGGGAGAAAATTTTACTATTAGCTATTTGTCCTCTATTTGTGCTAAACATGCTCTAATACAATCTAAGGTTGTACATAGAGCTCATATGTCTAAGGATAAACTTGCTCGATTTTATTCTTATGTTAATTCAACCTGTGACAGATGTCATTCTGATGTTGCCTCATTAACCCATATGTTTTGGTCTTGTCCTTGTTTACAAAATTACTGGAAAGATATTTTCAGTATTATTTCAAGAGTTCTGAATATTAATATCCAACCATATCCTTTTACTGCAATATTTGGTTTACCAATGGTGGATAATATCTATACTCTTCATCTCGACGAATGATTGCATTTGTTACACTAATGGCTAGAAGATCTATTCTATTGAATTGGAAAGAAATTAATCCTCCAACTATATTTCAGTGGTTTTCTCAATTAGAAAAAATTAGAAGTGTTGTTTTTGACCCTTCAGTTAAATTTGAAGAAACTTGGAGACCATTTATTCAACATTTTCATATGAGTTGAATTGTCTTTTCCTAAACCTTACTTATATTATCCTTAATTATTTGGATGGAGGTTCGGAGTTATTGGCACTACTGTATATGTACTTAACATTATTCAATGGCCCATGTTGGTTAGTGTTTTTTTTTCTCTTTTCTTTCTGGGGTCTTTTTTTTTCTTTTTATTTCTTTGTTCATCAATGTTATGAGTTTGGGAGGTTATATATTTTTATTATTATATATCTGAATGTCTATTTAAACTATTAATTATGTACTCTCAAACACTTTGTATTCATGTTTCATTTATGTTTGTTTAAAATTAATAAAAAGATTTAAAAAGAAAGGAATATGTCGTGAAACTTCTTGTTTTGCAGCTTCAGTTGAGAGCAATGCATTAAAAAATTGCTATAAGTTCCAATAAGAAATACAAAAAATAAGGAGTGCAAAATTGGAGCAATTTTGAGGTAGAATCTGTGACCACAGGTGACCATGGACTTCAGGAAGTCAGGGGCAAGGGGATGGGCAATGTCAACAGTGTTGAAGATGAGAGGGTTGAAAGCTTTAACTTCCTAGGTGTGAATATCTATGCCAGTCCAACCACAGCCAAAGGAAAGGCTCTCCAGTGCCGTTGTTTGCTTAGGAGGCTAAAGATACTTGGCATGACCCTTTTGACCCATACCAATTTCTACCAAAAGGCACCGCAGAACGCACCCTATCTGGACGCCTAATGCCTAGAACAGCAACTACCCTGCCCATGACTACAAGAAACTACAGGGGGTTGTGGACACAGCTCGGCACATCACAGAAACCAGCCTCCCCTCCATGGACTTGCTGCCTTGGCGATCAAAGACCCCACTCACTCTGGGCATTCTCCCATCGGGCAGAAGATACAAAAGCCAGAATGCACTAACGACAAGGCTCAAGGCAGCTTCTATCCTACTGTTACAAGACTATTGAACGGTTCCCTAGTATAGCTCAGGTATGTCAGTTCCCTAGACTCTTCACCTCACAATCTACCTCATTGTCTTGCACCTTATTGTCTACCTGCACTGTGCTTTCCGTGTAACTGTTACTCCTTTCCCTGGTACTGCATCTACACACTGACATGACGAAATGATCTGTGTGGATGGCAATGTTCTTCACTGTACTGGCAACAACACAACAATTCTATTAAAACTAAACAGCGGACAATGGTGAACGGTACGTCCCTGGGGAGTGTGGTCGAACCGAGAAACCTTGCAGTTCAGGTACGTGGTTCTCTGGATGTGGCGTTACAGGTAAATAGGGTGGTGAAGAAGGCTTCTGGCCAGCTGGCCGTCATCAGCCAGGGCAAGGATGATGTGATTGTACAGGAACGTTAGTGAGGCCACACTCAGACCTCCTCTGCTGTCAAGATGAAGCCACGCTCAGGTTGGAGGAATAATACCTTATATTCCGTCTGGGTAGCCTCCAACCTGATGACATGAACATTGACTTTTCTAACTTCCATTAATGCCCCTCCTCCCCTCCTTACCCCATCCCTGATATATTTAGTTGTCTTTTTCCCCCCTCTTTTTTTTCTCTCTCTGTCCATCACTCTGCCTGTTCTCCATCACCCTCTGGTGCTGCCCTCCCCCCTTCTTTCTCCCTAGGCCTCCCGTCCCATGATCCTTTCCTTTCTCCAGCTCTGTATCCCTTTTGCCAATCTCCTTTCCAGCTCTTAGCTTCATCCCATCCCCTCCTACTTTCAAATTTCTTACTATCTTTCCTTTCAGTTAGTCCTGACGAAGGGTCTCGGCCCGAAACGTCGTCAGTGCTTCTCCTTACAGATGCTGCCTGGCCTGCTGCGTTCCACCAGCATTTTGTGTGTGTTGCTCAGAGTATAGTGTTCAGTTTCGGTCACGCCATTATAGGAAAGATTCTATGAAACTGGACAAAAGGTTTACAAGAACACTGGCAAGACACAAGGACAGGATAGGACTTTATTCCTTGGAGCGTAGGGAGACTGAGGTATTAAGGGGTATAATAAAATCATGTGAGGCAAAGATAGAACATACACAGTCATTTACTTTTGCTTGATGAACTGGAGGACATTGGGTTAAGGTGAAATTTGATAGGAAACTGCAGGGCAGGACGAGTTGCCAGAGGAAGTGGTTGTGGCAGGTCCAATAACAACTCTAAACAGACCGTTGGACAGTCAGCGTGAGTAGACAAAGGAGACATGAAGAGATCGGTCGTGGTAGAAAGCAGGGAGGAGGGAAGGGGAAGGTGTGAGTGGTGTTAGGGTCCCATTGGAGTGAGTGGAATGACAAAAATTGACAAGGACAGTGGGATGAAAGGCGAGAACCAGGCGAGAGGGGAGGGAGAGACCAGTCGTGTGGGAAATTAAGGAAATCCGTCAACAAAAGCAAAGTTTCCCGAGGAAGAAAGACATTGGAGTGGTATTTAGAAGACCACTTGAAAAGCCATGGTACTTAAAGCTGTGGGACAAGGGCTGGAAATTAAAGTAGAGTGAGGTACTGTCCACGCACAGGTAAGTTGGGCTAAAAGGCCTGGTCCTAGGACTCCAGGATTGTAAGCTTTTCTGATTCCCATTCAACAGATGGAACCAGAGAGAATATGAGGGGCATAACTCTGAGGCTTGGAGGGAAGTATAGGAGGAATGTTACTATGCAGAGAGTGCTGGTATACACTGTCGAGGGTTTGGTAGAGCAGATACATTAGGAAACTCTTAGATAAGCACATGGATGGATGAAAGATGGAGGTTTACCTGGGAGGGAAGGGTTAGATTGACCATGAAGTGGGCTAAAAGATCAGCACAATATTGTGGACCAAAGGGCCTGCAGGTTTCTATGTTACAGGTTTTATGGCCAAATGTCAACTATCAAAGGCTTCTTAAAGAACAGGCACCTTGCTGGATTCCGAAAATTCGTCCAGTAATTTGCAAGTGTCCCAGACATCGGGGGTTACGTTACTCCACCCGTTTGCTGTGCAGTTTCGGTACAGCATACCTGAAAAACCACAAGAGGTGAGTGCAGGATTGAAGAGAAACGAACAAACAAGGATGGCCTGTAGGCAGCAGAAACTATCCAATAAATCTCAATAAATCCGCTCATTGCTTTTCGGCAAGATTAACTTCTCTTTGTCACGTGTACATCGTAACCTTGATACACACAGTGAACTGTGTCACGTCAAATCAAATCAACGAGGGTTGGGCTGGGCAACCCACAGCGTCATTACCCTTCCAGTGCCAACATAGCATGCCCACAACTCACTAACCCTCGTCACATGTCATGAGGAAACTGGGACACCTGGAGGAAACCCACACTGGCACGGGGTGAACGTGCAAACTCCTGACAAGCATGCACTTTATCCCATTGAAAAGCTCTGAACTACATCACCTGCATGAAAAGTGCTCTGTAAATAAGGTATTATTTTTTATTATTATTATCCGGGAGAAGGTTCAGGAGCACAAAGATTCTTACGGCCAGGAATAGCTTCTTTCTAACTGTGGTAAGACTGCTGAACAGATCCCGACCCGGATCTGGCCGTACCTTCCAAATATCCAGACCTGACTTGCACTACCTTAACTTTCCCTTTTCTATTTTCAAATTATGATTTATAATTTAATTTTTTATTATATTTACTTTGATTTGTACTTCAGGGAGCATGAAGCGCAGAAACAAATATCGCTGTGGTGATTGTACGCTCTAGTATCAATCGTCTGGTGACAATAAAGTATTTGTATTTGTATTATTATTAGTTTAAGATATGTGGTAATGCAGTTGAATTTACCGCACAAGCTCATTTTAGCACAGTGGACAGTGGCGCAGTGGGTAGAGTCGCTGCCTCACAGCTCCGGTGACCTGTATTCAATCCCCACGTTGGGCGCAGTAGGAGTCGAGATGGCTGCATGATCATTGCTGCTGTCGGTCAATTGATTTGGATGAAAGTGAGATAGGATGGGCAAGTTTGCAGAAGACACAGAACGTGGTGATATTGTTGATTGCATAGATGTTTGCCAAAGGATGCAGCAGGAGATAGAACAGTGACCGATATGGGCAGGGAAGTGGCAAATGGAGTTTAATCTGAGGTGTTGCACTTTGGGAGATCCAACACAAATGGAAAGTGTTGTGCTCAGTTCTGGTCGCCTCATTATAGGAAGGATGTGGAAACCTCAGAGAGGGGGCAGATGCAATTTACCAGAGTGCTTCCTGGATTAGAGATTAGAGACAGCTAGAGAAAGCTCAGGCTTTTCTCTTTAGAGTGAAGGAGGAGGGGAAGTGACTTGTTAGAGGTGCTCAAAATGATAAGAGGCATAGATTGAGTGGATAGCCAGAGACTTTTTTCCCCAGGATGAAAATGGCTAATACCAGGGATCATAAATTTACGGTGATTGGAGAAAAGTAGGGGGCAAGTCAGGGGGTGGGGGGTGCATGAAATGTCCTGACAGTGATAGTGGTACAGGCAGATACATTAGGGGCATTAAAGAGACTTTTAAATAGGTACACGGATGATAGAAAAATGGAGGACTATGTAGGAGCGATGGGTTAGAATGCTCTTATGGTAGGTTAAAAGGTTGGCACAACATTGTGGGCTGAAGGGCCCGTACTGTGCTGTGCTGTTCTACATAGGACATTGACATCTAACAGCATTGATATACAGAGATATGGGGGTCCAGGTACATATCTCAAAGCATTCACTCCAGGATCACCTGATTCAAAAACAATTACTTCCCCCAGGCAGTAAGGCTGATCAACATCTCCACCCACTAACTCCACCACTACTTTATCATTTCCCGTCAATCTACGTAGAGCCTAGGTCACTTTATGGACATACAATCTATCTAAGTATATAAGTATCTTATGTATTTATATTTATTGTATTTATTATTATTATTTTTATTTGTTCTTTATCTCGTGGTTTTTTGTGCTGCATCAGATCCAGAATAGCAATTATTTTGTTCTCCTTACACTCGTGTAGAGGAAATGACATTAAACCAGTCTTGAATCTTGAAAAGTAGCCACACAGGTTGATAGGATGGTTAATAAGACATACGCCTTTCTTAGTTGAGGCACTGAGTTAGGAAGTTCTGTTGCAACTTTATAAGACTCTAGTTAGGCCATATCAAGAGCCCCATCATTGCAGGGTGTAGAGGCTCTGGAGAGATTCACCGTGATGATGGTATAGGGTGAAGCTGGGCAAAGTTGGGTTGGTTCCTTTGGAATGGTGGCGGCTGAGGAGAGGCCTGATGGATGTTTGTAAAATTATAAGTTGCATGGATAGGGTAGGTTCCTAACCCAGCGCAGAAATGCTCAATTCTAGAGGGGATAACTTTAAGGTGAGTGTTAGCGGAGAGTGGACCATGGAAGAAAGGAAGGAGGAGGAGGATCAGAGGGAGGAGGTAGGCAGATGAGGAGAGAGGGTGAGAAGGTAACAAGAATGAGGAATGGAGAAAGAGAGAAGGACGGAGGGAAGAGAGGAAAGGAAGAGATTACCAAGAAGTTAGAGAAATCGATGTTCCTGCCATCAGGGTGGATACCCAGGTGGAATAGGAGATGACAAACATGGTCCCTGGTCTTCTCCTATTAGACTCCTTATTATTCAGCCCTTTATCTCTTCCACCTATCCCCTCTTAGCTTCTTACTTCATCCCTCCACCCTCACCCCACTAACCTTCCCTCTCACCTGGTCTCACCTATTGCCTGTCAGCTTGCCCCATTTCCCAGCTTCTTATTCTGGCTTCTGCTCCCAGTACTGATGAAGGGCCTCAGTCTGAAATGTTGACTGCTTATTCCCTTCCACAGATGCTGCCTGACCTATTGAGTTCCTCCAGCATTTTGTGTGTGTGTGCTACAGTCAGTATCCTTCCCAAGTATGCAAAGTCTAGTAGTACGGGTCATGTATTTAAGGTGAGAAGGAGAAGTGCAAGCAGATATCAAGACTTTGAGGGAGTCAAGAAAAAGTTTTGGTTCGTAGGGACGGTTTTGGGAAGGGCATAAGTAGTTAGGGGTCATGTTAGGATTTAGGGATATAGATGAAGGTGAGCTAGAGAGGGTAATGAATGAAGTGTCTGGACAGCAGCTTGAGTTCCGCGGTCAACGCCACCGATCCCGGAGGTCAAGTCGGTTAGTGTTAGGTTTGGAAAGTCTCGGTCCCAGGTCAGAAGGAGTGGAAAGGGGGCATTTTTGTCTTGTTTTCTTCTGTTTTTGTTGTTCTGGCGGAACATGGTAGGCAAGCTATGCTGGCACAGGAATGCATGGCGATACTTGCGGGCTGCCCCCAGCACACTACAAGGTGTGATGGTTGTTAACGCAGATGGTACATTTCATTGCATGTTTGGTTGTACGCATGATCAATAAATGAATTGGAACCTGAGCTGGAAACAGTGATGAAAGCAAGAAGGATCGAAGTTTACCTTGACGAGTTAAGTAGGGACGCAGGATACTCGGACAGGAGCTGATGACCACCTCCCCGATGACGCTTCTAGGCCAGCAGATCATGAAATTCCAGACTGTGGGACAACCTGAAAGAAAGACCATATTCAGACAGGAAGCACAAATCACCTCTGCACTTACAGATGCTCCCTTACCGCAATGGGCAATAATACAGGAGCAGAATCAGGCCATTCAGTCCATCATGGTTGATCCCCATTCTCCTGCTTTCCCCTGTAACCTTTGACACCCTTATTAATCAAGAACCTATCAACCTCCATTTTAAATATACCCAGTGGTTTGGCCTCCACAGCTGCCTGTGGCAATGAATTCCACGGATTCACCAGCCTCGGGCTAAAGAAATTCCTCCTCATCTTTGTTCTAAAGAAACAATCTTCAATTCTGAGACTGTGCCCTTTGATCCAAGATTCTACACGTCCACTCAAAGTTCAGAGTAAAGTTATTATCAAGGTACATATATGTCACCATATACAACACTGAGATTCATTATCCTGTGGGCATATTCAATACATCTATAGAATAATAATAATCATAACAGACTCGATAAAAGACCACTCAACTTGGGCGTTCAACCAGAGTGCAGAAGACAACAAACTGCAAATGCAAAATGAAATAAATAAATATCGAGAACATGAGATGAAGAATCCTTGAAAGTCAGCCCATTGGTTGTGGGAGAGTTCAGTGTTGGGGTGAGTGAAATTGAATGAAGCTATCCCCTTTGGTTCAAGAGCCTGATGGTTGAGGGGTAGTAACTGTTCCTGACCCTGGTGGTATGGGTCCTGTGGCTCCCGTACCTGCTTCCTGCTGGCAACAGCAAGAAGAGAACATGTGCTGGGTACTGGAGGGCCCTGACGATGGACCCTGCTTTCCTGCGACAGCGCTCCATGTAGATGTGCTCAATGGTGGGGAGGGCTTTACTCGTGATGGCCTGGGCTGTATCCACTACTTTTTGTAGGATTTTCCATTCAAGGGTACTAGTGTTTTCAAACGAGGCTGTAATGCAACCAATCAATATCATCTCCACTACATATTTATAGAAGCTTATCAAAGTTTTAGATGTCATGCAGAATGTCCGCAAACTCCTAAGGAAGTAGAGGTACTGCCATGCTTTCTTCATAATGGCACTTATGCGCCGGGCCCAAGCCTGGTCCTCTTCAATGACACTGAGGAATCTAAAGTTGCTGACCCTCTCCAGCTCTGATCCTCCAATGAGGACAACCTCAAGGACCTCCTGTAGCTTCCTCCTGAAGTCAATAATCAGCTCCTTGGTCTTGCTGACATTGAGTGAGAGAAGGTTGTTATGGCACCACTCAGCCAGATTTTCAATCTCCCAGATGGAAGATGCTACTGTAAGTGGTATTGGTATGTTATTGTCACAGGTACTGAGATATATTGAAAAGCTCATCTTGCACACTGTTCATACAGATCAGATCATTGCCCAGTGCATTGAGGTAGAACAAAGTAAAACAATAAGAGAATGCAGGATAAAGAGTAACAGCTACAGAGAGAGTGCAGTGCAGGGAAACGATGAAGTCCAAGATCATTAACAGGGTTAACGGGCAGAGGGATTGTGAAGTCCAAGTCCATTGCTCCCTGAAAGTGACTACAGAGGTTGGTGATTGGGTGGTTAAGGAGGCATATGACACGCTTGCCCTTGTTATTCGAGGCATTGAGTTCAAAAGTCAGGAAGTTATGTTGCAGCTTTATAAAACTCCAGTTAGGTCACGTTTAGAGTACTGCACACAGTTCTGGTCGCCCCATGATAGAGGAGATGTCAATGTTTTGGAGAGGGTGCAGAGAGGTTTACCTGGATTAAAGGGCTTGTGCTGCAACGAGAGGTTGGCCAAACTTGGGTTGTTTTCTCTGGAGCGGAGATCTGATAGAGGCTTATAAGATAGTGAGAGATATAGATAGAGTAGACAGGCAGTATCTTTCACCCAAGGATTGAAATGTACAATGCCAGACAGCATGCTTTTCAAACTAAAAAGGAGACATGAGAGCAAGTTGCATTTTTTTTTAAATATAAACACAGATAGAGGCGGGTGGCTGGAAATGTACTGCTTGGAGTGCTGGTAGAGGCATTTACATTAGAGACTTCTAAGAGATGGTTAGATTGGCACATGAATGTCAGGGGATTCGTTCCATTTAATTACAAGCCTAATGGGTTAGCACAACGCCGTGGACCGAAGGCCCCCGCCCTCTGCTGTACTCATTCACGTTCTATGTCGATTGTCATAATGAGGTGGATTGTAACGCCAGGGGGTGTGTATCAGGATCGAAGCTGTTCCTGAACTTGGTGGTACATGCTTTCAGGCTTTTGTATATTTTGCCTGATGACATGGGGAATAAGGGAGAAGGTCTGGGGGGGGGGGGCATCTTTGATTAAGCTGGCTGCTTTACTGATGCAGCGGAAAGTGAAGAGAGAGTCTACGGAGGGGAGACTGGTTTCGATGATGCGCTGGCTGTGTCCACAGCCCTCTCGTCATTTCTTGCAGTTAGACAGAGCAAACATTCAAGTTCCATGTAAGTTTATTATCAAGGTTTGAGTGCGTCACCATATTGAGACTCATTTTCTTGCGGTCGTTCACAGAACAAAAAAACACTATGAAAAACTACCCACAAGCAAGGACCGAGAAACAAATAATATGCAAAAGACAGTCTGGGCAAATACAATAAAAAATCTTTCTATGTGAAGCCATTTTGCATCCAGATAAGGTGACTTCTTTGAGCATTAAAAAGAGTCCGGAGAGGGGAGGCAGGGTTATGTAATGTACTGAGCTGTGAACACAAGCCTCTGCAGTTTCTTCAGATCAGTTGCAGTACCAAGTCTATTGTGCATTGATAAACATTGGTAAGGGTCGACGGGGACAGGCCAAATTTCGTTAGCCTCCTGAGGAAGTAGAAGCATTGGTGAGCTTCCTTATTTTATTTAGTGATACAGCACGAATCAGGCCCTTTAGCCCACCAAGCCGTACTGCCCAGCAACCCACTGATTTAAGCCTAACAACAGGGCGATTTACAATGACCGATCGACCTACTAACCCATACGTCTTTGGACTGTGGGAAGAAGCCAAAGCGCCCAGAGGAAACAGAAAGGACATATAAACTGGCGTACAGAGGATGCTGGAATTGAACTCTGAACTCCAACGCCCTATAGTGTCACTACTAGAGCTACCATTGGCCCCATGGTATTACAAAGAATTACTTCAGCTCCCTCTTTGATAAGTCTCCCTTTCTTCTTCCTCCAATCAAATCAGCTCTGGTTGAAGAGGAGTAGTTGTTCTTGAACCTGCTGTTGTGGGACTTTGGGCTTCTGTGCTTCTGCCTGAGAAAATGGCATTGGCTGGATTGAGGGGGTATTTAATGATGGGTGTAGCCTTTCGAGGCAGCGCCTCTGAGGTAGTCCTGATGGCGGGAGGAAAGTGCCCGTGATGTATTGGGATCAGTCCACTACTCTCTGAAGTTATTTATGTTCCTGGGCTATAGACAAGGTGAAAGGTCACAGACAGGGGCAGGGGGGGTGGGCACAGTCTTTTCCCCAGGGTAGGGGAAATAATAAAGTTCAAAGTAAACATATGCCACCTTATACTAACCTGAGGGCATAGGCTTAAGGTAATTCCTCCATGGACTGTCCCAAGCCTCACTGCGAGAGGAGGAGGGTTCAGCATGGGGCTAGTTACACCACCCCTTAAAAATCCGGAGCTGCAGAAGCACCAACAGAAGTTCTAAATTCCTCATCCCTGGAAGAGGAAAGATCTTCACCTAAAAGACATATGAAGTCTTGCGGTGAAAGTGGAAGCCACAATGCCAATCAACCTTCTAATGTTTTAGACTGAGGCCTATGTACCAGCAGGGGCGATGGGCTTAGTCTGAGGCCTATGTACCAGCAGGGGCGATGGGCTTAGTCTGAGGCCTATGTACCAGCAGGGGCGATGGGCTTAGTCTGAGGCCTATGTACCAGCGGGGGTGATGGGCTTAGTCTGAGGCCTATGTACCAGCAGGGGTGATGGGCTTAGTCTGAGGCCTATGTACCAGCGGGGGTGATGGGCTTAGTCTCAGGCCTATGTACCAGCGGGGGCGATGGGCTTAGTCTGAGGCCTATGTACCAGCAGGGGCGATGGGCTTAGTCTGAGGCCTATGTACCAGCAGGGGCGATGGGCTTAGTCTGAGGCCTATGTACCAGCAGGGGCGATGGGCTTAGTCTCAGGCCTATGTACCAGCAGGGGCGATGGGCTTAGTCTCAGGCCTATGTACCAGCAGGGGCGATGGGCTTAGTCTGAGGCCTATGTACCAGCGGGGGTGATGGGCTTAGTCTGAGGCCTATGTACCAGCAGGGGTGATGTGCTTAGTCTGAGGCCTATGTACCAGCGGGGGTGATGGGCTTAGTCTCAGGCCTATGTACCAGCGGGGGTGATGGGCTTAGTCTCAGGCCTATGTACCAGCAGGGGTGATGGGCTTAGTCTGAGGCCTATGTACCAGCAGGGGCGATGGGCTTAGTCTGAGGCCTATGTACCAGCAGGGGCGATGGGCTTAGTCTCAGGCCTATGTACCAGCAGGGGTGATGGGCTTAGTCTGAGGCCTATGTACCAGCAGGGGCGATGGGCTTAGTCTCAGGCCTATGTACCAGCAGGGGCGATGGGCTTAGTCTCAGGCCTATGTACCAGCAAGATTGATGGGCTGAAAAAGAAGAGAAAGAAGAATAGGTTTAAGGTGAGACAGAAAAAAACCTAAAGAGGAACAACTTTTCCAAACAGAGGGTGGTGAGAATGTGGAACGAGCTGCTGGAGGAAGTGGTTGAGGCAGGTATCCTTCAAGAAGCATTTGGATAGGTACGTGGGGAGGATGACGCTGTAGGGAAATGGGGTGAACACAGGATATTGTGGGTTGAATGGCCTCTGTCTGTGCTGTACCACTCCAAGTCTCTATGGGTGGTGGTGGTTACGTTACAGGAAGGAAGCACACTGGGGACAGGACAGAGGAGACACTCCAGGATGTGAACAAACTTGACCATCTGAGATAGACAGGAAGGAAAGGCCAATACCTTTCACATCAGTGCCATTGACGTCTTCCTCCTGGGAAGAGTTTCCCTGGATACACTCGGATTTGGCAGCATGGAACTCGTCAATCACACTGCATGGTAACTGCATCCAGGCCACCTGTAAGAAAAGTAATCTAGATTAAAGATCAGCTTCACTTGTCAAAGTGAAATGTGTCATTTGTGTAAACGAGTGACACCGTCCCAGGATTGTGCTGGGGTCAGCCCTGCAAATATCACCACAACATTGCAGGCCCTCACCCTAATCCACTTGACTTTGGAATGTGGGAGGAAACGGGAGCACACGGAGAAAACCTCGGCAGTCATGAGGACAATGTACAAACTCCTCCCAGGCGGCAACGAGAACTGAACCCCGATCATCAGCACTGTAACCGTGACACTGCCATTCCGCCCTGTTGTCTCATTATAATAACAGATCACGAAAACAGCGACAGGATCCCGAAGATGAACATCGGGTCACCTGTCACTGTAATTCATAGCCAGTCCGGGTCCCATCCGTGGACACAGAGATCGAGTGAGAACGATCAAGAGAGATAGAGCGAGAGAGAGAGAGAGAGAGAGAGAGAGAGTGAGCAATCGAGAGAGAGAGAGAGAGAGAGAGAGAGAGCAATCGAAAGACTGAGAGCAAGAGAGAGCGAGGTTAGTCAAGAAAGAGCAATTGAGAGAGAGAGATCGAGAGAGATCGAGAAAGAGAGAGCGATAGAGAGAGAGAGAGATTGAGAGAGATCAAGAGAAAGAGAGAGCGATAGAGAGAGAGAGCGCGCACAAGTGCAGAGCAGATGCAGAGAGCTGGGGAGGAGCGGAGACAGGAGCAGGGGAAGTTGATAGCCAAACCACAGTGTTCTGAAGAAGCCCTGTGAATGTCAAGTGGAAAGGAGATCTGAAAGATGTTACAGACACTTGGTAAAAACTGATCTGCCTTCATCACAGTCAGCGGGGTGGGGGGGGGGCTTTTTATTTTACACACAGTGAATTGCTGGAACTTAGAGTATAACTGCTCCATAGTGATTGGTGCAGAACTAATTCTGCTTTTAAATGGGAATTCAATAGGCATTGAAGAGACCTAAGGTTAGAGAGGAGTTAATGTGATTGGAGACCCATAAATGGCTCGATGATCATCTGCGCTGTACAATTCCATAATATCATAGCAGATTATATTAAGTGTCATCGACATCTTCCAGTACCCACTGTTACTTCACTCTGCACCATCCTGAGCCATGATAGTTTATCTTCCTCTTTCTCCCTCCGCGAGCTGACATATTCAGTTTGAATCTGATAATTTTATTTATCTATTTATTTATTTAGAGATGCAGGTCCTTCTGGCGCTTTCAGCTGCGCCGCCCAGCCACCCACCTATGTAACCCTAGCCCAATCACAGGACGATTTACAATGACCAATTAGCTGGTATGTCTTTGGAATTTGGGAGGAAACCGGAGTGCGTGGAGGAAACCCAGGCTCTCACGGAAATTTGCTGACAGAGGACACTGGAATTGAACCCCAGTGCCCCAAGCTGTAATAGTGTGGCACTAACTGCCACGTCACTGGGATGCCCCCTAATAACAAGAGAGAGAGAGACAGGACAACCAAAGGACTAAATACAGCCACCACTCTTCCACCGGACTACCTGGATCCCGGATCAGCCTCTGCACCCACCAGTTGACAACCCTTAGGAGAACACCATACCCCACCTGTGATTGCACTAATACCACCAATTATCAGTAAAATCAGAGATCCCACCCACGCCGGATACGCTCCCATCCATCAAACAGAAGGTACAAAAGCTTGGAGGAGTCTAAGACCAGAGGGCACAGCCTCAGAACAGAGGGGCAACCATTTAGAATGGAGATGAGGAGGAATTTCTTTAGCGAGATAGTGATGAACCTGTGGAATTCTTTGCCACAGGCAGCTGTGGAGGCCAAGTCTTTATGTATAGTTAAGGCAGAGGTCGACAGGTTCTTGATTGGTCAGGGCATGAAGGTATATGGGGGGGGGGGGGAGGCAGGAGACTGGGGATGACAGGAAAATGGATCAGCCATGATGAAATGGAGAATCAGACTCAATGGGCCAAATGGCCTCATTCTGCTCCTATTTCCTATGGTCTTAAGGTTGTAAAAGTGCCAGCCTCAAGGACAGCTTCTACCGTGCGGTTGTATGGTTCAGACTCGTCCATCCTGTGAAACAGACAGTGAAATGCCTCATTGGCGTTAACAACCAATGTGCCCAGGACAGGCTGGGTGTCGTCACCCATTCTGGCACTAACATAGCATGCCCACTGTGTCCCACAGAACAACACAGAGCTAGAAGCAGGAACAGTTACCACACTTAAAAGGCTCTTGGACAGTACACAGATAGGAAAGGTCTAGAGCAGAGGTTCCTAACCTTTCTTATGCCATGGACACCTACCATTGACCAGGAGTCGGTGGTTGGGTATCCCCGGTTTGGAGTAATATGGGCCAAAGGTGGGCAAACTGGACTTGTGCAAGTAGTCTATCTCTATGACTCACTGTTTGGTGTGATGTTGGGTCATCCATTGTTATATGTTTGTTATTTTAGTGGGTGGTAATCAATTATTTAATCATTGCTACACAGAAGGCAACAACTCTACTCATCAAGTCCATTCCATTTGCCCCATTTCTTAAGACCATAGGATATAGCAGCAGAATTAGGCAACTTGACCATTGAATCTGCTCCATCGGATGATCCATTTTCCCTCTCAGCCCCGATCTCCTGCCTTCTCTCCATATATGCCTTCATGCCCTGATTGATCAATAATTTATCAACCTCTGCCTTAAATATACCAATGACTTGGCTTCCACACCCACCTGTGGCAATGAATTCCACAGTTTCGCCACTCCCTGGCTAAAGAAATTCCCCCTCATCCTTGTTCTAAATGGACGTCCCTCAATTCCGAGGCTGTAGCCTCTGTTCTTGGACTCCTCCACCACAGGGGACATCCTCTCCAGATCCACTCTATCAAGGCCTTCCAACATTTGATAGATTTCAATGAGGTCACTATTCATTCGTCTGACTTCCAGTGAGTACAGGCCTAAAGCCAGCAAACGCTCCTCATGTGAAAACACATTCCTGGAGTGGTCCTTGTGAACCTCCTCTGAACCCACTCCAACGGCAGCACATCCTTTCTCAGATAAGGTGCCCAAAGCTTACCTCTCTGTAACTTCTCATCTCTCCCACAGGCCCACCTACTCCACCTTAATTTTCTTTTAGCCGCTCAACCACATTTACAGCAGCCAACAGCACAGCAAGCCTAACATTGAGAGTCGAGAGTGGAAACCAGAGCACCCTCCATCATAAGGGGAACGTGCAAACTCCACACGGACAGTACCCACGGCCAGATTTCCCCAAACTCAGAGAGTGGCGGTAACTGACGGGTGTGCTGGGTCACATCAACACAGGAGTAACCACTCAGCCCATTGAGATCCATGCCAGAACCCAGGAAGGGAAATTCTATCAGTCATTTCATTCCCTGTACCCGAAGTTCCTCTGCTCTCTCATATTGCGCAGTTCCCTTTCACTTAACAGAGGACATCTGTTAGATACAAGCTCAAAATAATGCAAAAAAGTGAGATCACACAGTGATATCAGTCAATGACTAGGCCAGTTATCAGAACCAGTTATAATAATTTTTTTATTTTATTGAGATACAGGACAGGAAAAGCCCTTCCAGCCTTTTGAGCTGTGCCATCCAGCAACCCCAATTTAACCCTTGCCTAGTCACAGGACAATTTACAATGAGCATTTAACCTGGAAGGTCTGTGGACTGTGGGAGGAAACCCCCACAGTCATGGGGAGAACGTAAAGACTACCTACAGGTAGTGACGGGAGTTGAACCCGTGTCGCTGGGACTGTAAAGATTTGTGCCAGCCACCACACTATGTGCCACCCCATACCTGGCATACATCATGAAATTTTCTGTTTGGCGGCGGCAGTGCTTTGCAATACATAATTTAAAAAAAAAATTACAATAAAAGTGTACATTAAAAACATTAAATTACATGAGTAGAGCCAAACGAGAGAAAACAAAATAGTGAGGTAGAGTACGTGGGTTCATTGTCTGTTCAGAAATCGGATGGCGGAGGAGAAGCTGTTTTCCAAATGGTCAGTGTGTGCCCTCAAGCCTCTGAACTTCCTCCTCGATGGCAGGCAGCAACGAGAAGACACCATGTCCTGGAAGCTCACACAAACCCCTACGGGGTAATGAAGTTATCGGGCAAGGGAACATCCGGCAGTGGTCCCAGCCGCGTCACTGTCTGGTAAGGCACTTCAAACGAGCAGGAATGCAAGAAGATGCAGAGAGTGGCGGACTCTGCCCGATACCTCATGAACACCTACCTCCCTACCATTGGTAGCATCTGCAGGACGCACTGCCCCAAATAAAAAACAACATCCCACCACCCCCCCCCCCCAATGCCATCTACTGGCAGCTACCAACGGCCTGAACCCCCACACCACCAGGTTCAAGGACAGCTACTTCCCTTCAGCCATTGGGCTCTTGAACCAACCGGCACACCCTGAGCTCTACAGCACGATGACCACTTCGCACTACGATGGGCTTCATTTTATTTGTTCCAATTATGGCTTTTTCTGGCATTAATTGAGGTTTAATTTTGGTGTTTTTTGTGTGCTGTATTTCTGATGCCATACGTCTGAGGTGTTGCTGCAAATAACAACTTCATTGCACCTGTGCACAGCACTGTAGTAATTTCATGTATTGCACTATACTGCTGCAAAAAAAAGAAAATTTTATAACATATGAGTGATGATGAACCTGATTCTGACTTGTGGACTGAGAGTGGGAAGGGGGCAGACAGTTGAGAAGGGGAAGGGAGAGGGAAGCACCAGACATTCTCTAAGGGTCAATAAATCAATTGTTTGGAACGAAATGACCTTGCCTGGTGTCCCAAGGCTGGGTGCGTCTGCACTCACGCTACCGCCCTCCGCCCCGGCACTCCTCCTCCGCCACCTGTCCCACTCCCCTCACGCGGCGCTCCCGCCATTCCCAACATCCAGATTCACAGACCCGCTCCATGCTGGGGCCGGTACTGCAGGTCGGTCGGAAGTCTGGAAGTCAAAGCCTAACGGCCAGAGCTCTGGGAATTCAGAGGCCTGGTAGCCGGGTGCCCACCAATCCTCTGGAGGCCAGCAGGCAGCCTGTCCTGGAGCTAAAGGCCCGTGCGTGGGAGGGTGGTAGTGAGGAAAGGGACTTGTTTTGCAGTTGTTGCTCGTGTGGTTCTGCTGATCAGTCTGGGTACTGGCGCTGGAATGCATGGCAGAACATCCTCGGGTGTGTTGGTTGTTAACGCAAGCGATGCATTTCACTGCATGTTTCAATTAAGTGAATCGGAATCGTAAACATCGAAATGGAAGAATGTGATTGCTAAATACTGGGTATAGTCATTAAACTTCAAATGCTGTTTAAATTTTGACTCTAAACTGGGCCACCTTGCATGACTGGCTGAGACCAATTGTGGGTTGAAAGCTTTACCCTCAGATAACTCATTAAATCAGAATCTTGTCTGCTGTCTCAAAGTTCATGAGAGGCAGGAATGTTTCTCCTCAATGTTGTGGTTAATATTTATAAAAGCTTCATTGAAGTACAAGAATGATATCACATTTTGCCAAGTCCAGAGGTTGCTAAAGGCACTATTTAAAAGCAGCCACAAACGAGAGAATGCCTGCAGATGCTGGAAATCCGAGCAACACACACAAAATGCTGGAGGAACTCAGCAGGTCGGGCAGCATCTATTGAAAAAAAAAAGAGTACAGTCGACATTTCAGGCTGAAACCTTTGCCCTGCTGAAGGGTCTCAGCCCAAAGCATCGACTGTACACTTTACCATAGATACTGCCTAGCCGGCTGAGTTCCTCCGGCATTTGTGTGTGTTAATTAAATGTAGCCGTGATTTTATTGCCAAATACCAAGGGCAAAGTATTAAAAGAAAATCTCTCATTAATCCCTACTGATCAAAGTTTATGAATTTTGACATATATACAGAAAGGTGCCAGAGAAGGTGCCAGCAATATCATGAAAGATCACACCCACCTTTCTCAGGGTCTGGTTGTCCCACTCCCATCAGGGAAGAGATAGCATCCACACCAGACTCTCCTGAGCCCAGCATCACTTTACGGACACAAAATCAGTCTATTTAGAAGTACTAATCTTATGTAATTATATTTATGGTGTTTTTATGATTGCTGTATTTTTTTTTTATAATGCTACAAAATCATTTCATTCCCCTCTACACCTGAATACCAAAGAAGGACAATAAACTATCTTGAATTTTGAAACGGGCTAAAGGTAGCACAGTGACGTGGCGAGCAGAGCCAGTGCTCGACTGTCCCCACTGCTTACAGTGTGGAGTTAGCACGTTCTCTCTGTGGATCTCTGTCGGGTCCCCCAATCTCCTTCCGCAGCCCAAAAACACACAGGCTGGTTCCTGTAAATCTCCCATCGTGTGTTGCTAAGTGGTGGAATTGATGGGAGTGTGGGGAGATTTTGTCACGGGGAAGTTAGAAATGAAGTGGATGGGCTACAGCAGCAGAAGACCACGAACGTACACTCCGAGTTACCCCCTGTATGTAACAAAGTGGCCTCCACGCGATCTGCTGCTGCTGTAACCCATCCACTTCATGGCTCGACGTGTTGTGCGTTCAGAGATGCTCTTCTGCACACCACTGTTGTAATACACGATTGTTAGAGTTACCATCACCGTCCTGTCAGCCTGAACCAGTCTGGCCGTTCTCCTCCGATGTCTCTCAATAACGAGGGGTTTTCACCCACAGAACTGCCACTCACTGGACATCTTTGCACTCCGTTCTCTGTAAACTCTAGAGACCGTTGTGCGTGAAAATCCCAGCAGATCAGCAGTCCATGAGGTACTCAAACCACTCCAACTGGCACCAACAATCATTCCATGGTCAAAGCCACTTAGATCACATTTCTACCCCATTCGGATGATTGGTCTGAACAACAACTGAACCATGTTTGCATATTTCTTTTTTACACTGAGTTGCTGCCATGTCATTGGCTGATTAGATATTTGCATTAATGAGCGGGTGTACTTGATAAAGTGGCCACTGTATGGAACATAGAGCCCTTCAGCCCACAATGATGTACTGACCCTTTACTCTGTGATCAATCTAACCCTACTGGGAAAATGGCCTTGTAATAAAAAAATATATCATTAAGCACCATAAATCTTTTCCACTAACTTCTCTTCTCTCCTGTTAATTCTATTTTCTAAAACTCTCCCTTCCACTTCCCGCATTACATTTCTGTCTTCTGAAATATTCCCACTTTCCCATACCTTTGCCAAGATGGCTCAATGCTTCCAACAGAATGAGCAAATCTGTTAGAAATACCAGAGACTACAGATACTGGGATCTGAAGCAACAAAGCTGGAGGAACTCAGCGCGTTGAACAGCATCTGTGGAGTGAAATGGACAAAGACCCTTCATCTGGACTTCTTTTGAGATCGGATATCAAGAACTCAAAGGGATTTGGGAGTTCTTGTGCAAGATACCCTAAGGGTTAACTTGCGGGTTGTGTCAGTGTTAAGGAAGGCAAATACAATGTTAGTATTCACTTCGACAGAACTAGAACATAAAAGCAAGCATATAATGCCGAGGATTTATAAGGAATCGGTCAGACTACCCTTCGACTATTATAAGCAGTTTTGGGCCCCTTATCTAAAAAGCATGTGCTGGCGTTGGAGGTTCACGAGAACGATCCCAGGGATGAAAGGGTTAACATATGCAGAACATCAGATGGCTCTGGGCCTGTACTTGCTGGAGTTCCGAAGGGGGATTTCAGTGAAACCAGTTGAATATTGGAAGGCCTAGACAGAGTGGTCGTGCAAAGGATGTTCCATTCTGGTCACCTCATTATAGGAAGGACATGGAGGCTTCAGAGACGGTGCAGAGGAGATTTAGCAGGATGCTGCCTGAATTAGAGGGCATGTATGAAGATTGGTCAAGTGATCTAGGGCTTTTCTCTTTGGAGTGAAGGACAGTAAGAGGTGCCTTGATAGAGATGTACAAGAGGATCGATGGGGCAGGCAGGGCAGAAGTAGTTAATGTGAGGGGGCATAACTTTGAGGAAATTAGAGGAACATGTAGGAGGGCTGTCAGAGGTAGTTTTTTTTTAAAACACACTGAGAGTGGTAGTTGCAATGAGCATGCTGCCAGGGACGGTAACATTAAGGAGATTGAAACCTGCCAGCTTCTACTTTTCTCCTCCTTCACCCCCCAATTTCTTATTCAAGCTTCTGACTCCTTCCTTCCCAGGCCCAGTGAAGCCCCTCAGCCAGATGTGTCTAACCTTTATTCCCCTCCGAAGATATTCAAATGGATGAAAGAAAAAGGGAGAGCTATGTGGGAGGGAAGGGTTAGATTGATCTTGGAAAAGGGCAAAGGGTCAGCACAGCATATTGGGCCGAAGGGTCTGTACTGTTCTATTTCCTGAACTCCACGAGACTGGAACACAATGGTTGGTGGAGGTAGAAAGCTTTATGCAGCTGAATGGAAGGGCACAAAGCTACAACACTCTGGATTGGCCACAGCCTCCTTAGTTTAGACAGCATTAAGCTTGTGATTGAATAATCTCCTTCAGTGTTGTAAATCACTCTGATTTATTGAAGCCATATTTCACATGTATTGGCCAGTTCACCTTTTCTCCCAAATCATAAACACCGGTAGCAGCTTCCAGACAAAGGGGCCGTGATGTGAAATATTGACTCCATTTCTCTCCTTAATTTCCTTACAAGATTTTAAAGAGGCAAATTAGTTCATATTGTCAGATGTGCAGAGGTATTCTGAAAAGCTCGTCTTGTTGTCATTGCCGGGGGCGGGGGGCGTGGGAATGGGGACAAGCTCCCACTACATATTAACTGCTCCCAATAGTGTGCACCTCAAATAGTCTCTGACAACTGAGTCCAGCTGAACCATTTATACTGGCAGGAGAACGGCAAAGGTGGGTTTCTGACACCTTAAAAGCCAGTTGCTTCAGGCAGATGGGCCTCATCAGCCGTGGCTGGCAGCCCATCTAGAAGGAAAACTCTGATCTCACAAGCGAGACTCACTCATGGGGAAGGCTTCAGGAGTAAACCCCGAGGGAAAATTCTGGAGCTGGGAGTCCCCAAGGCGGTCCGACATCGAGTTCTACGCTGACTGGCAACTCCTGCGACGCCGCTGGTGCCGAACTGTATCGCTCTCTGCCGTTCCTTTGGTTACGTCAGCTGCGTGGAGAGGGGGAGCTGGCTGCATGGCAAACAGCTCGCTCTCCATATCATCAGGCTCACGTATCACGTACACAACCGGGACACAACGTCCACAGTCAAACCCGACCAATGGAAGGCCTCACGTAGTGTCCATACAGAACCATTCATTACACCAGTGCGTTGATGCAGTACAAGATAAAACAATAACAGTGTGTAGAATAAAGTACTACAGTCCCAGTGAAAGAGCAGTGTGGCAAGGTGAAAGGTCACAATGAGGTATTGGTGAGGTCAAGAGTCTGATAACAGTGGGGTAGAAGTGGCCCTTGGGCCTGGTGGTACGTGCTTTCAGTACCTTTGGCCTGATGATATGGGGAGAAAGGGAGAATGTCTGGGTGGGTGAGGGTCTTTGATTGTGCTGGCTGCTGTACTGAGGCAGTGAGAGGTGTAGACAGAGTCGATGGAGGGGAGGCTGGTTTCCGTGATGTGCTGAGCCGTGTCCACAGCTCTCTGTGGTTTCTTGCAGTCATGATGTGGTGAACTACATATACCTGTCTGGATGGGCCCCCCCCCCTCCAGCTGACTGCTCCTGTGGCCCCTCCCACTGACCGTGGCTCCTCCCACAGACGATTGAGGCCTGAGTCCTGCCCTCAGTCTCCAGGATGTAGTATGGTGGTCAACTACTGCTTGTTCTTTCTTCCAGTCAATAAAAGCCGATATCTCACCAATATCTCGCCTCACGTCTCAGAGAGTTATTGATGGTGCATCACATGGGCAGAGCAAAATTAAAGTTCAACGTAAGTTTATTTATCGAAGTATGTATATGTCACCATATACTACCCCGAGATTCATTTCCTAGCAGGCACTCACAGCAGAACAAAGAAGTACAATAGAATCTACGAAAAGCTACACAGGCCACCAAACAACCAATGACCTAAAGAAAACAATCTGTGCAAATACAAAACCTGTAGCCATACCAAACAGGATGCTTTCTATGATCAATGAAGCTAATAGGAGGCCAGTTAATCTACGCTGACTCAGAGGGCAAGTCTGTACTCATCCCTCGGACTTGTCCTATCCCATCAATGCCTCTCCATCACAGCTGTGAAGTAACGCTCAGACCACGAAAGCACCCTGAAGGCGATTCCAGCGGGCTACACGTCTAGGTTATATCAGTCAAATCAGAAAAATTAAAATAATCAGAAAAGAAGTTGGTGAGAGCTTCCACTGGGCACTTCTTTATCTGTGCACCCTCTGGTCAGAAAACAACACTGAAAAGGTGCCAATTCAAAACAAAACAAGTCATTAATCTCCCCTGCTTATCTTAATATTTATACTGGGGAGTACGGAAATGGCTGAGGAATTAAACAAGCACTTTGTTTTTGTCTTTACAGAAAAAGATTCAAAAAACCCTGCCAAAATATTAGGGAGCCAGGCTCTAACGTGAATGAGGAGCTGCGAGATCTTAGTATGATTGGAAGAACATAATAGCAAGGCTGTTAAAACTAAAATGCGAGAAGTCCGACGGATCTGCTGATCCACGTGCCGATGTTCTGAAGGAGAGAGAGAGGGGGGGAGAGAGAGAGAGGGGGGGAGAGAGAGAGAGGGGGGGAGAGAGAGAGAGGGGGGGAGAGAGAGAGAGGGGGGGAGAGAGAGAGAGGGGGGGAGAGAGAGAGAGGGGGGGAGAGAGAGAGAGGGGGGGGAGAGAGAGAGAGGGGGGGAGAGAGAGAGAGGGGGGGGAGAGAGAGAGAGGGGGGAGAGAGAGAGAGGGGGGGAGAGAGAGAGAGGGGGGGAGAGAGAGAGAGGGGGGGAGAGAGAGAGAGGGGGGGAGAGAGAGAGAGGGGGGGAGAGAGAGAGAGGGGGGGAGAGAGAGAGAGGGGGGAGAGAGAGAGAGGGGGGGAGAGAGAGAGAGGGGGGGAGAGAGAGAGAGGGGGGGAGAGAGAGAGAGGGGGGGGAGAGAGAGAGAGGGGGGGAGAGAGAGAGAGGGGGGGGAGAGAGAGAGAGGGGGGGAGAGAGAGAGAGGGGGGGAGAGAGAGAGAGGGGGGGAGAGAGAGAGAGGGGGGGAGAGAGAGAGAGGGGGGGAGAGAGAGAGAGGGGGGGAGAGAGAGAGAGGGGGGAGAGAGAGAGAGGGGGGGAGAGAGAGAGAGGGGGGGAGAGAGAGAGAGGGGGGGGAGAGAGAGAGAGGGGGGGAGAGAGAGAGAGGGGGGGAGAGAGGAGAGAGGGGG